>NC_041221.1:18631573-18848692 GCF_002837175.3 Physeter macrocephalus | reverse complement strand
GCACGAACCCGCGTCCCCTGCATCGGCAGGCGGACTCTCAACCACTGCGCCACCAGGGAAGCCCACTCACTCGTTGGTTTTATTGACCATATTAACAGTGGTTATGATTTTTTCAAACTTTTTATATATTCTGGGCAAAGACAAGCAATAAATAATAGAAACCATGACTTTCAATCTAAGGGAAAAGAGATACAAATATAAAATTCAAGACAGTAATAAAATATTGCCAATTTAAATCATAGTTGTATATATTATAACATGCTTACAATTTTATTTGTATGTTTCTAATTCTGTGCACTGCAAATTCTAGGACCTGTGGCAACCAGTAGCAATGAGGATACTTTGTGCCCACCTCTTGGTTTCCAAATACAATCGCCCATTAAATGAAAGCAGGGATCCTTGTAGGAAGGGATGATTCCAGGTCTGAGGTAGGCAATTTACAAAATGAGCCTGGATGTCTTGTGCCAGAAAAACTAATGCTAGCATACGAAAAAGACCTGAAGCTGGATGGATGGGGTGATCAACAGCTAAACTGAATAATTTTGCCATCAAAATGTAAAATAATTGCAAGTGATTATTTAAACAAAATTTGGACCCATAGTATCTGAGGAAAGCGAAAAAGAGTGAGAAGGAGGGGGACTCCTTTTCTCAGTTTGCTCACTTTGGAGTTTACTGTTACCCCAAAACCATGCTGTGAAAATTGATAATTAAAGGTAAAGAGCATGAATGTTGTCATGTCTGTTTCCTTCTTTCTTTCTTTTAAGAGGAAAAGTAGCTCCTCCCCAGTTAATGGAGAAAAATTCATTATAGAGCAATGCTCTCTGATAAATAAAAAAGAATAGCAGGATTAGAAAATCACCATGCTGTAATCCCCGAGAGCAACTGATACAGGCCAAGCTTGTCAGTGAATACCAAGGCTGCTGTAAATTGCTAATGAAAAAAAAATGCACCTACAATGGAGAGTTCAGTCTGTTATGATCTTCAAGATTGGCATCACTAAAGATGAAACCACTTGGCATTACATGTTTGATGTGGTGCAATGGGAAGCATGTAGCTGCCAAAGAGTTCTTAACACAAGTGTCTCACCTGACCCTGATGGACCACTGGCCAGAACTTTCAGGTTATTATGGGATATACAGGGGATGGAGTCACAAGTTAAATGGCAACCACAAGACAAAACACAGAGTAGAGTGTTCCATGGCTGACATTAGAAAACCAATGTCAGGAGGAAATAGGTAACAGTCTAGATCAAGTGAGATTAAAGGGCATAATGATGTATGAATCTTGACTGCATTTCTCACAGAAAAATATGCTGTCATACAACTGAGTGATGGTTAGAGAGATCTGGGCATTGCCTGAGACTATATAATAAGGAGTTATTTTAATTTACTCAGGAGTAATGCTTTAGACTTACTGGTATAAATGGCAATAATAAAATATAATAATTATGACAAAGTTAATATTCTACTCAGGCATATTTGTATATAAAGACACAGTTAACATTTTTCCATATTTGTTTCAATAATTAAATAGAGATTGTATATGGTGGGTGTCAGAGATGATTGTACTATTCATTAAACTTTTTTGTTTATTAGGCTATCTTAATTAAATCTTACACTGTTAGAAATCACTTAGCCTACTCATCATTCTGGAGGGAGTGACAAATCTGAAAACTAAATCCCATATTTAATTAGACAGTTTCTTGACCCCTAATAGTCAAGGAAAAGAGGGTTTCCCCTAGTTCCTCTAAAGAATGGATTGACTAGGAATGTCCTCATGACTCAGACTCTCTGTGACCCCTAGACGTTAGCATTTTTAAGGTGGGTCCCTCTTTCAATTTCCCTACCCATTTTTTGGCCCCAAATTCAAGTTAGTAACTGTTATTCACAGTCTTGTAGGCATGCTAGTTCAGCAGAGAAGCAAAGCAACACACAGAAGGTGTCTTTGCGGTGGTGCAGTCAAGTCATTCTGGGCACGTGGTGGGTGGGATGGAGCCCACATAAGGTGGCAGAATATGGGGATCCAGTGGCCAGTGGGCAGGAGGCTACCTGTGAAGGCTACCCCACATCCAGACCTGAGGAACAGCACAAAATAAATAGCATTCTTTGGGATGTGACAGGGCTTGCCTTGGAGAGTGCTTAGCGATTTATGGTTTCGGTCCAATGGTTTGAAAAGGTAATTTGGGCTGGACATTCAGCATCCAAGTCCTGGCGACTTGTAGAATCCAAATGTGAGGGAAAGAAAAGATGTCTTGCCATAGGCGTTGTTGTGGGGATTTGCCATGATGTGGAGGTGAAGAATCAGGGAAGGAAAATTAGGAGCAAGTCTGCTTGAATCCCGCAGTTAATGCAGGTGGAGCAAAGGGGAGGAAGAGGGAACATTGGGGTCCTGAATATCATTCAGTCACAAATCACCCAGCAAGCGAAGCACACTCAGCTGGGTTTCCTGTGTGTGTAAAGAGGAAGGAAAAGGGGCAGGAGAGAGACGAGGGGAGAGGGAGAGGGACCACAAAAGGGGAAACGGAAGGAAAAAAGTAGTGAAAAGAAAAGAACCCTTTCTTTTATATGGCCGAGTAATATTCCAATGTATAACCAATTCACTTTGATGTACAGCAGGAACTAACACAACATTGTAAATCAACTATACTCTAATAAAAATTAATAAAAAAAGAAAAGAACCCTTTGTGTTTTCAATGATCCCAGATTCTCACCTGCCTTATCTCAGATTCAACTTTAGCCATGAGGAGAAGAGAAAAATGGCTGGAAAATATAGGTCAAATTCCAATACATCACTTTCATGGCTCATCATATGATTATTTCCTTTTAGGTGACAGAGATAATAAGCAAAAAAACCCAAAAACCAAAAAACAAAAAAAAAAAATCTAAAACTAAAATTTCTCTAAAGTCGTAATAAAAAGTCTTCCCTAATAGCCCTAATTTGTACCTTCTGATTAAAAACGTGTAGACATTATTTTCCAGTTCAAAATTGAGAGTAAGCACAAAATAAAGATTTCAGAAACTTTCTGTGTCATCTATATAAATAAACTATTTAACAGTTTAAAAAGGTTAATCATTAAAGAATTTGCCCCCTGAAAATTTGATTGGGATAAAGTTATACCACAATAAATTAGTATTTTGTATAATAAAAAATGACCAAAAATATTGTGCATTAGACAGTTTTTTGTTTGTGTGTTTGTTTTGTCCCTTTCTTCATCATACTTCCTTTGGCTGCATAATCTTTGGAGGAAAAACGGTGGAATGGATTGACACCAAAAACAGGTAACTGGAAACAGCCCATTCCCTAACTGCATTACGTGGCCTGGAGGAAGAATCTTTGGAAAAATTTCCAAAACCTGTTTTGCCTGTTTAGGATTGCTTTGTGAACATCTGGTTTTAAAAAACGGTGTCTGAATATAAGAAGCACTGCCAAACCCACCAGCTGAGAACCCCTTGCCCCGCCGAGACCGTGTCCTAAATGCTGCTTTCTCTCCGTCTGCAGGCATTATTCATGAAGTTGGAAAGGGCGTTGATATGGGTAGTGAGTTTGCCTGGAAGCATGTTGAGTTCCAGTTGGGCACGCATGTGTGTACCCTCCCACGCTGAGCTGGAAGGCAAATGGGCTGTCAGCAAGTGAACAGGGGGCCGAGGAGAAGGACAATTTCCATATATAAGCTTCTCTTTTTGATATGGCCCTGGTTTTATTTCTGCATATTGACTTGGCTTTTGTAAACATTATAGAGCACCCATTGTGCTCTATCCAATTAGCCCAACCTGTGTCTTGGTCATAAAACTTTATGCAAACCACCACTCACAGACTTCGCAGTTCAGGGAAACAATGATAGGCTTATAACTCTTAAAGATTTTTTTTTTTTGGCAAATTGCTAATAAGAGCTTTTTTTTTTTCGCAAGACCTTCAGCTGATGGAAAAGCAAAAGAAAAAAACAAGGACTGTAGTCTCATATAGGCGGTGATGATGACAGTGCCATTAATAACATGGATCATTAAAATTTATAAAAAGCTATACTTAATACAGGACTTAAATACATTGCTCAGGCAGAGCTATGAAATTTATAACCTTTTTATTGTCACCAGAGGACCATCCCACCGCTCTGCCCCCAACACTGTGTGCCCTCTATCATAAATCACCATGTGGTTAATAACCCAGATTACACCAGTTGCATTTACAGAATTAAATATTGACTATGTGAAAATGTTATTACATTTTTACTGATCAGAAGACCACAGAACAGCCCTGCAGGACATGTAGCTGGACAGAACTATCTGTGTAATCTTTGTTGGAAACACAGTTACGGGGCACTCAGTAACAGCTGATACATTTTGGAGCAATGGGGAAGGAAGGGAGAAAATGCTAGCTCCTTAATTTTAAGCCAGGCCAAACACATCAGAAGGAGGCCATGATATTGAAGCAATGCACCTTATTTCCAATATAGGAAGCTCCAGAACAAATGAATGATGTAATTGTCAAATTCCAAATGTTAGGGCAATATGGTGAAAGGCTATAGTAATCCACACGGAATAGAGATTATTAAAAATACTGGTGGAATTCAAACAAGAATCAGACATTGTACATTACTGAAGTGGACACATCTCAATTTCTGGTTACTTGAAGAGAACCATTGATTTCCAAATCTCCAAATCCTTGAGAGGAATTTGCCATTCACTTGAGAAACAATCAGAACAAAAACTTTTGTCCCTAAAGAATGAGCATGCCTACAGGCACATGTGTGAGTTGTTAGTGAATCCAAATGTTCAGCACGTGGTCTGAGACCTCACGAAAGGTTGAGAACACCCGATTGGGCAACTCAATCTAGTGATGTACTTGGTTTGAAGACTGATTACAATTTGGTTAAATTAATCAAAAAAGCTCAGAACACAGATACACACACACACACACACACACACACACACACGCGAACTGCACTGAAGAATGATATATGAGCAATTG
Organism: Physeter macrocephalus; assembly: GCF_002837175.3. Taxonomy (NCBI): domain Eukaryota; kingdom Metazoa; phylum Chordata; class Mammalia; order Artiodactyla; family Physeteridae; genus Physeter; species Physeter macrocephalus. The sequence continues at coordinate 18,843,727 of NC_041221.1, read as the reverse complement.
GATATACTTAAGACAAATAAGGGAAATCCAAGTGAGTCACCCAAGAGTTCCAGTTCTATCCTGGTCTCTTCCCTTAAATCTAAGGAGGATGATTCATCTATTAAAAATGTAATGATGCGGCTTTAACTGCATTTTCTTGGGACTGTAAATCTTGCGCGGCATTATTTTTTCTACTCTTTTAAAATAGTTGTCTTTTTCTTTCATTGAAAATACTAAGGTCAAGTATTTATTCTGGAAATATCCTTTAAACGGTTGTCACTTTGAACAACATGCTTTAATGAATACATAAACCTAGAATGTTTCATAAAATTAATTTACAAAGTTTTCAAATTTACAACCTTGAAAGGAAGCATTAACGCATATTATTAAATTAAAGGAAATCAAATGCATCCTACCAAGAATTAGACAATAACCACCTCGTAAAATGTAATATTCCAAGTATTTTATAATTAGACACAAAAGAAGTTAATGACCCTCACTGTGTGACAAGTTGGTTACATAACCATAGAGAGAAAAGAATCATTTCAATTGCCCTAGAGTTGACAAATAAATTGACTGATTTTAAGAGAGCAATATTTTGAGGGAACGCTAACTAGAATATTTTCTAAGGCCAAATGGAAGTGCATAGAAAATATAGACTTCACTCGATCGTCTTACTCTTTGTACTAACATTGGCATTTCCTGAAAATTTTGAAACCATGTGCACGTGCATGCTGTGGAATAAATAATTATGTAATGATATTAACGCTATAGAAACATATTAATGCTTAGTAAAGAGAAAAGGAATAGAATGATAACATCAAAAGTTAAGTCCTGTAATATAAAATTTGAATTGGAAGTATTCTCATGAACTTCTTATGTGATCTTTTTTTTCTTTTCAAGGAGAGGTACCTTCCAGCTCTGTTTATGGAAGAGACCTAGATGTCATGCCAGCCTGGCAGCAGGAAGTAGACATCCTGAGCAGCTGTGATGTAACAAAGCCACCCTCTGCGTCACCAGCAGGAATTCTTGGAAAAACAGCTGATTCAAGGTGTGGGGAAACTGATTTAAAAGATGAGGCTGGGACACGGTTTGTGCCAAGTAAGGAAGCTTTAAGGACTCCTGGAGGTGTATCAGAACAAGACAGGAGCCACAGGAAGGGGTTCTTTGTGGTCAAAGATGGGAATATTCAGAACCACAGGGAAAGGACATATTTTTTTCTGTTTTCTTGAAGATTCTCAAGAAAGCTCTTAGTAGCTCTGCTACTCCATAACGATGTAAATGGACCAAAAACTTAAATTCAACTTTCACTGCTTCTGATTTTACCCCATGGATCTACTCTTCGCCTGTTTGCTGAACGGGATGGGCCTTCCTCTAAGGTAGGGTCTACAAGGACCTAGAGACTCACCGGAATGGAAGGGGGTGGTGTCTGGGAATTCTATTAGCCTTATGGTTGCAGGTAAAACTCCAGCTCAATCTGGCTGAAGAGAGAAAGGGGGTAAGAACTTTCTAGCTCTTGAACTGTGGATGAGGTTTAACTGGAGTTCACAAAGGGTGGAATCACCCCCTCCTTGATTTTCAGCTCTTCCTCCTTGATGGTGGCCTCACATCCAGCCCCAGGTGCACACAGGATACCTGCTGCGGCCCCGGGCCCTTCTCCTGTTGGCCCCGCCATCTGTCTCATAGTCCAAGCCCAGCAGGTTGCATCTCCCGGGGTCTGTCCTGGACACACTGGTTGGGAAATGCTGACTGGGAGTGAAGCCCAGAGTGGAAGGTGGGTCCCCCACCCTGGACCCCTCGTCTCCTAGATTGCTCATCTCAGTTGAGGGAATGGTCCCCAGGGCTGCAGGCAGGGCTACCAGCAGAGGGGAACGGACTGTGCATGGAAAGGCAGTGTCCACTGGAAGAGGCAGCACCGATGGTGCAGGGCAGAAGGGAAAATCAGACCCCCTTGCCGCTTGTTCTGAGTTCTTTCTCTAGTCCTGTTTTCTCTGAGGGGGGAAACAGTACACATCATTTTGAAATTAAATTGAGGCCTTTTGAAACTGAATTCCTACTTAGTAGGAAACCTCACGATTCCTAAAAACAACCCCCACCCTAAAAACTACCAAGATTTAGGGTCTTTTGAAATGGTAACTCAAAAATGCCTTTGGGGGGCTTCCATGGTGGCGCAGTGGTTGCGCTTCCGCCTGCCGATGCAGGGGAACCGGGTTCGCGCCCCGGTCCGGGAGGATCCCACGTGCCGCGGAGCGTCCGGAGCCTGTGCTCCGCGACGGGAGAGGCCGCAGCAGGGGGAGGCCCGCGTACCACAAAAAAAAAAAAAAAAAAATGCCTTTGGGCCTTAAAAGCAGGAAGGGAGAATTTGCGAAGAATGTACTCAGTAAGTTAGAGGATAGGCTGTGTGATTTGCTTCTAACAGTTAATAGCTCCTCATTTAATGATTTTGAGGAATAATCAGGCTATTGTCTTTCTCTGAATTTGGTCAAAGTTAAACTTAAGTGATACTCAAATGAAAAATCTTAAATGGATGACACTACCACCAACAACAAAACTAGCTCTCAAATCAGGATTGCTCCATTTCTGCTTGCATCAGAAATAACCTAAAAATGAGATGACTGCAGGTCAGTATCATAAGTTGTCTTAAAAGTAAGGAAGCCTCCACCAGTTGAATTGACTGGAAGACAATGTACCTTCTTCATCCTTCTAGAATTTATCCACACTTGTCGAAACCACATCCATCCAGGCAGTCTGCAGAAGATGGTGAATCCAGACTTCTGTTATGCAGATTCTAGTCAAATCTCATTCTTTTGCCTAGGAATTACGTGAACTTGCACACACCAGCCTCAAATTTGTTGGGTTCCTTTTCTGTATCTTTCAGGCTGAACTGAACTCCCTGGGAAATTTTCAGAGCTAACTTCAGGAAGCGAACAGTGTGTCTTCCCTCTAGACTGGTTCTCTTTAACCCTGGATTCAATAAGAAAAGGAGAGACTAATCTTAAATGAAGGAAAATGTGTATTTATGTATGCGGGCATGCATGTATGTACATATGTGTGTATGTATATATGTGTGTATGCATATCCAGGAATCAGCTATTTTTCCTTTGAAATCAAATTATTTACTGCCCATGTAAAGAAGTCTCTTCTTCAGAAGTGGTGAGATTCTTACACCTGGTTTAGCACAGAAATAATCCTTTGGTTATATAGAATATATATATATATATATATATATATATATATATATACATACATATACACACACACACAATCACATATAAATGTGTGTGTGTGTGTGTGTGTATATATATATATATATGGCTTTCAATTCAGACATAAACTGTTCCTGGGGAAATAATTAGACCTTAGACCTTATCTATTAATCTCATATGAAAGATTAGAATTTATTTCACTTATGCCTCAACCTCCTTCTCTCACCCTACTTTCCTTCTAATGTATACTTTCAATATCATTGTAATTCACATTTGGTTAAAGCAGCATTTGGTGTTTTCTTCCCAGCTAAGACTCAGTATATACTATGGTTATACTGACTTGTTTACACAGCCTCTCTGCTTTTTCTTGAGTTGTCAGGATTTTTATATGCTTTATTCGTTGGGTACAAAGTTGTCAAGATTTGTCAAACTCCTCTCAAAATAGATTAAAGTAAAAAAAAAAATAAAATCAGTCCCACTATGTTCCTCCCTCTGGAACCCTCTGCCTCCTTGCTCCAGCCTAGACTTCTCTCTGGACCCATTCAATGCTCATCCTGGAATTTCAGGAGTTGTCTCTGCTTCCTTCCCGCACTGGACCCCTTTCCTGAAGGTTGTTTCCCTTTTCTTGATTCACATACCTGTTTGGGGGGAACTTGTACTCCATGTATAGCTGGCAGTAGTGCCAATTTGTCGAAATCTCAGATGTCTGAAGATGCCTTTAATTTTCCTTCACACTTGATGACTAGTAGAGCTGGGTATAGAATATTCTAGATAAGAGTTTCACTCAGACCCCTGCTCATGCTCCTTCTTTATCCACCAGGGTCATGCTGGATCATTTCTCCCACCTCTGGACTGTTTTAGAATCTTCTTTTTATTCCCAGAGTTCTGAAATTATATAACAATGTGTGTGTCTGAAGCTTTTTAAAAAAATCATTTCCTCTTCTGGATAATCAATAGCATCTTTAAGTGGAATCTGATACAATCTTGTAGGTTCTTTAACTTTCTTGTTTCTTATCCCCCACTGCTCTGTTTCAGTTTTTATTAGATGATGGAACTCATGGATTGATCCTCGAATTCTCTCATTCTTTTTCTCCCATTTCCCTTCTCTTTGTATTTTGGTCTACTGTATGAAATATTTTCACAATTTTTCCCTATCTTAGGTTTTCTTTTTAATTCCCACATGCATATGTATAATTTATATATTATATATAAACTTAAACCTATTTGTAGATTACATATAATTCACATATAAACATATTAATATATTACATATCTTAATTTTCCAGAACATTTTCTTGTTTCTTAAATGTTTATTTGTATGGCATCTGGTTCTAAGTTTATGGATGAAAAGTCTTCTTTGAGGCGTCTTTTCCTCCCTTCTCTGTCACTCTTCACCTCATGTTCCTTTCTTCCCTGTTTACTCTGGTCTCTGGCTGTCACTGAGTGTCCAGCGCTTCTTGGTGCTTCATTCATATTTTAGAGAGGGGCATGAGAAGTCTTTGCAGGCTCTGGATGGAGAGTGGAGCCTACTGACTGGTGGTTTTATTTGGTGGTAATGGAGTATGGATGGGTCTGTTTTACTAGGAATATCCATATACCAGCATCTGTGTGTCTTTTCTCCTATTTCAGCCTGATCCTTCAGAAAGAAACCGTCCGTATTTTCTGGGGAAGAAAATCTGAATCAGGGGAGCTGATGAAGAAGAAGCCATGGATCTTCATATCTGGGGATGCAAACTTCTGTTAATCTCCAGTTTGGGTACAGTTGGTACAGGTATTGACCTCCTGTTGCCTAGAGAATCATGACCAGTGTCAGCCCCTCCTCTGTGCTGCCTGAGCGGAGAGGATTGTCCCTGACTGTGCATGGATGGGCAGGAATCTGGGGGCACAGATGCTCCTTATAAAGATGGGCTCATTTTCAGGACCCTCTTCACTCTACCTTCAGAAGTAGCTGGTACCTACTTTGCCTGCACCCACCAGGCTTTGAAGCAAGAAACAGCCATCACCCTTCCCTCCCAACTCTGGAGCAGTTATGCTCCAACTCTCTCTGGTGAGGTGTATCTGTTACCATTTGTGACAGATGATTTTCTTCAAGGGTGACCACAATAATACCTCTTATTCCACATGCCCTCCCAGAACTTGGTCACTCCCACATTACTAGGTGGACCCTAATTCTCTTCCCCTTGAATCTGAACCTATGCATTGTGTCAAACTAAGAAAACGTAGCAGAATGATGCTACGTGAATGCCAAGACTGGGTCAAAAAAGGAGATACAATTTAAGCATTGTTTGCAGAGGAACTCACCTATGGAGCCAGGCGTTTCCAGGTAAGAGGTCTGATCATCCTGGGACTGCCATGCTGAGAGGAAGCTCAGACAGCACAGAGAGACCGCACGTAGGAGGTCCAAATGAACAGGCCAGCTGAGGTTCCAGCATTCACTACCACATATGGGATGAGGCAGCCCCCAGCCTTCCATCACCCCAAGCTTTCAGATTTTCCAGGGTCAGGCTCCTGGCACCATGGAGCAGAGACAAGCCATTGCTTCCTGTTTCCTGCCCAGAGAATCTGGGAGCACAATCAAAGGTTTGTTGTTATACATCACCACTTGGGGTAGCTAGTCATGCAGCAAAGGTAATGGAACAGCATTCATCCATTTCCCTTCCAATGTTTCGTTGACTTTGTCTTCCATCTTCTGAACTTTATACCTTTTTGTATCAGAAGAAGAGGAAAGAGTAAAGGTAAACGCTTGTGTTCAACCTAGCAATCAATTCATTTCTGTATCCTCAGAGTGTTTTTTTTTTTTTTCGGTACGCGGGCCTCTCACTGTTGTGGCCCCTCCCGTTGCAGAGCACAGGCTCCAGACGCGCAGGCTCAGCGGCCATGGCTCACGGGCCCAGCCGCTCCGCGGCATGTGGGATCTTCCCAGACCGGGCCACGAACCCGCGTCCCCGGCATCGGCAGGCGGACTCTCAACCACTGCGCCACCAGGGAAGCCCTGTATTTCTTATTAGTTCAAGTTAGTATATATTTGATGTGTGCAAAATTATTTGTGGAAGGAAGAAAGAGAAAAATTGCTCAATTACTCAAAAAAATAATTCTCAATCCATAACCATCCTCTGTGAAATAATGCAAATTGCATTTTTAAAATATCAATAAGTAGTTTATTGAGGTTGAACCCCTCCCCCCCAATTAGTAAAACCTTTTGGGAGACTGGAAGCGTGCACACTTCTGAACTTTATTAGCTGACCCAAGATGAGTGTAAACATCAGGGAACCGTTCCCTTTAGTCTATCCCTGCCAGGTCTTCTTCCACCCCTGGGAAGACAGCACACTGGGCTCAGTCCAGACACCTGGCCTCGGCTCCACACAGCCCCTTGATGGATGAGGACAGCCACTGACTGACACGGCCGAGCTGTCTGTGTTAATCGGGAGGTCTAGCAGCGGGGAACAGCGTGGAGCGTGTTTGCTGTTCCGTGCTCTGTTTCACAGAGTGTGCACACGCATGACCTTACACCTAGGTGTTAACTTACACGCTGGGAGAATGCGGTCCAGGTTAAATTATGTCAAGTGTGTGATTCAAGTAATACATTAACAGGGATTTACACCCTCTCCTAAAACACATGCCACAGCAGCATCTTTTCTCTGTATCATAAAGTTTCATGCCTGGACTACATTTAATAAAATAGAAAAAAATAACACATATATGATAATACTAAATAAAGGTGAACAGATATGTGTACAAAACAGGATAGGCATCTTTACAAAGAAATTTTATATAGCATTTTAATTAAATATGGCTTCATCAGCTTGTACGAACTATATATGTAAACATTTTAATCAAGTGCAGAATGCCAGCTTTGTGGTGCATTTTTCCTGATTATTTAGACTTTATGTATAAAGACTTTAGGTTAAGGTTACTTTTACACTTCAAACTTGTAAACTAAATTGAAATGGTTAGGAGAATGCTGTCTTCCCATGTATAAAAACAATGCTTTTCCTGCAAAACCATAAAACAGATTAAGGGCTTTTTGATTGCTTTTTTTCCTTGATTTTTTTTTTTTTTTTTTTTTGAGAGGAGAGTTCTGAGAATGTTCGTGAATGACCAATACATTTTCTAAACTGAACCCCTTCCTCCTGTCCAAACCCCAGAAGTAAAGTCTTTAAAAATTGGAACTCAAATAAATCCTCTTCTGTATTAAAAAAATAATGCAAATTTGGCTGTTAGAATTGGCCAGGGAAACATTTCTGCATGTACACTCATTGCATAATGTTTTACTTAAAACTTTAGCTTCCCAGAAGCCCTCATACGCTAACCTACTTGAATCTACCCCAGGACATGAAATGTCAAGCCATGCATGAATTGAATTTCTCTCTTTCTAGTTCCAGAGACACCGCTGGTGCAGTTCCATCAAAGAGACAGGCAGGGCAGTGGTAGGATCCAAGCAAAGAGATCCTCACTCCATCTCCAGAGATCTGGACGACTTCCTGCAAATTAAGAATTATATCAGGAATTTTATCAATGTGCATGAGTAGGGCTCCGCAGCCCTTCTTTCCCTCCAAATTAAGGGCGCTCCGGTTACACTTGAAATCTCTTGACGGCTGGAGGGCAAAGATGCAAACTATTAGAACGTGAGGAAGAAAAATCTCTGCGAACCTGAAAGGGAGAACATAATACAACTTGAAATGAGGCTTTCAAGTCTGACAATTTACGTGCGGTCCTAAATCTCCCTGACCACTTGTTCAACCCATGATGCGGTGTTTAAGTCTCATCAAAGCTGAGAAAACAAGGTGAAAACAGACCAGAACCGCAGTCTAAGACTCCCTCACATTCCCCTGGATTTCCTGGGCTGTTTATGAGGACAAGCATCCCCTATGCCTTCCAGGGGAGCAGCTGGGAGCCAGTGTGGGAAGAGGAAAGTCTTGGGATAAAGTCACTTGTCCCAGGCAGAGACGCGTCTGAGCCACACAAATAGCAGCACATCTCCCCTGGGTCGTATTTGTGTGTAGTTGGGAAATTCGGTCATCCAAGAGATGTTTTAGTGTGTAATGAAAGAACAAAATGAATACAACGCTCTGTCTCTCCCTCTCTGCAGGAACGGAGGGCTGGAGCGTCTGCCCTCCCAGGGACAACATGCTGCTTATGCAAATGAGGCTCCCAAACACAAAGGTGGCTTCAGTGGCCGGCAGCTCCTTTCCCCAGCAGGAGCCCTCACTTTGTTTAAGCTTTTAAACTCCACCAGTGGCAGGAGAGGGTTGATGTTTAGAACACAAAAGGGACACAGTGTCGCCTAATGTATGCATCTTCCCTGCGGAATCCTAATGATGCTGTACTGAGGGAACTTACACAAACCTTATAGGACTTAAAAAGAGACATTTATTTCATTCAGAGAATGCAGTGACTTCCAGTTCTTGCGCCACTCCCAAGGCTGGGCTTTGAAAGGGGCTTTCACTGTGCAGAAAGACAGGGCCCGTCCAGCGCAGGGACGTTTTGGGGGCAACTCCAGCCACTGCTTTCCCGGCCCTGACCCCCCCTCCCTCCCCCTGTCCTAATGGATGAGGTTAATATAAACCCCGCATGCCAGTGTTTGTGTGGCCCCGATAATGAGGCTGTCGTGGGCTTCTTCGCTCCGCTCTTGTGTTTCCATTTAAGGGTGCAGTTCAAAGGGGTGAGCAAGTGAAAAGAGCTGCGGTCACCTCATTAATGATTTGTAAACAGCATTTCTGGAGCCGCCAGCACCTGAAGAAACTCCTCTGCTCCACGGGGAGCAGGGCTGCACCACTAGGTCCCTGGACTGATGCTGGGCGTCCACACACGGGCCCAACCAACACCTTTACGCTCCTTCGAACTGGTTACAGGTCAAGGAAACAGCAGCTTTTCACTTTTGAGGGGGCATTTCAAAAGGGACATGAGAGAGGGTTTTTAAAAATAAAAATCAAAGTCCACCTTATAATTGTTCCAGCAGAAGTGAAAACGTTTGCGGCAGAAGGCAGAAGGCAGGGATAAAAAGGAGTGTGTGTTTACAGAAGGGGCCTAGGCTGGACCCTTCTGAGCAGCAGCGGACAGTTTATAAGTTTGCTTTGCTCCGATCTCGGGCCTCAGGGAGGCAGCCTCGGTCCCCACCTTGGATCAGTGGTATCGTGAGGCCCCCCCTTGGCCACCCTGAAGGCTGTCAGCCCTGCCAGCCAAGACCTGGGACCCGCCTGGCTGGGGAAGGGTCTGGAAGAGGCAGGTCACAGGCATGCATTTTCCTGAGTTATTTTTAAACGATGTTGCTCAGAAGTTGTTCCTATAAGTGCAGCTACTGGTCTTGAACTGTCACAAGGGAGTTCACTTTTCCATTTTCATTCCTTGGAGACACACAGTCCTATGAGTCTGTTATTTCTGGAAGTAATTGTGGGTGGAGGGAGGGACCTCTCGCTGGTTCATCACATGGGGAGCAGTTGTCCCCACGGAGGAGAGTACCTGCCCACCTTTCCTGGGTTGTTGGGTTTGGAAGAGCAGGGAGGGGGGAGGACAGAGTGGGAGCAGGGGCAGCAGCCAGAGGAGGGGAGGACAGGATGGTGTGAGGGCAGGAGATGCAGCGACCCAGACCTTCCGGTGGACTAGTGGGGATCCCAGGGTGGGAAGGCCTTCGCCCTCTAGCGAGGCCCCCATCCCTGCACGGGGGGGTCAGGGACAGATCCTGGGGCCAAAGGAAAGTTCAGAGCCTGGCCAGCCTCTGCCTCCCGCCCATCACCCTGAACCATGAACTGTCAGCCAGGAGGTGTGGCTGCTTTGTTCTTTCCTTTCCTTTTATTCCTGGGTGCCCTCCTCAGCCACAACTGCCCCAGGTTGGAATTGCACCTTGACAGAGCCTAGGAAGCTGCTCTTGGGGACACGCAGAGCCCTGTGTGCTGTCCCCTCTCTCCGGGCACCATCTGGGCCCTTCAAGTCTCTGGATCCCCAGCTGTGCAGGATTGGCAGTGGCTGATGCCATCTCTGATGACCGTGGCATCCTGCAGCTTCCTTGCCCAGGACACTGCTCGTTCTTGGGGACACGTGTTCTGGGCGACAAGGTTTCTAACTGTCCTGGCTCACAGCTTGTCTGCCCTCTCAGGGTAACAATCTCAGACCCTCAGCTGAGTGTCTAGTCGTTTTCCCCACAGGTGGCTTTTCTCCAGGACTAACAATATGACAACAGGATAGCTCATCTCTGTGAAGATGCACTTGGTGCCAGCTATTCGCTCTCTGCTGTGTTTGACCCCAGCCTACTCCACTGAGGCTCATTTCCAAGGTATATTAATTCAAGCATGATTCATCCATCTACTACTGGTGATGTGTGTGTGTGTGTGTGTGTGTGTGTGTGTGTGTGTGTGTGTGTGTTTGGGGCTGTTTAGACTTCTAATAATGTTGAACATACTTACAATTGTCTCTTGGAAGTTACATGGAAATCCTATGCATACCAGTGATTTGAGTTTAATACAGATATCATCTTCATGTCTTAAGTATTTAAACTGTTTCCCAAGTTAGCATTCTCTTAATTTTCATTTAACGCAGGGTCTCGAGACAGAGCATGCAGCATGCACCTGAAACCATGACCTGATTTATGGTGGGAAACAACATCTGACATTTATTGGACTCTCCCCAAGCCACCAAGTGCCAGACACGCTGCTAAGTGCCTTCCATCATGAGCTCATCTTTCCTGAACCAGGACTGATCATGAGTCACGTGCTGTTAGGAGGGGTAGAGATAGTTCTGAGGTCGGGCTCACAGCAAGTCAGCCCAGGGAATGCCACGGAATCTAACTTTATCCCTGAGCAGTGGAGCGTGATGTGGGTGACAGTCCTTCATGTGGCTCCAGGGAAGACTGTTGTCCAAAGCTCCACCGCCTTCCTGAAATCATACCCTCAACAGGTCACAAAGGCTGGGCAGCAAGCACCATCCCCCCAGCCATGGTGGATGCAGGACCCCGAGGTCGCCCCCTTCCCTCATGGTGAAGCCTGGAGGGACCACAAGGGAAGACGATGCTGGAAGCTAAGAAGATCAGAAGGGTTCATCCTCAACCACATCTCTAGGTTATTTCTTATTCATTTGTCCATCATGTTATAGTGCAAGATGTCCTGAGCCAGGCACGGAAGATGTAGAGGATGTCTGGTCAAGCATCTCCACTTTGGGGACACGCAGTGAAGTTGTGTTGTAATCGTCTTCTCAAGGTTATGAAGCTGGGGGAGCTTGGGGTTTAGGGCTTGGATTTTGAACTAGAAAGTCTTCTTAACTATGTGTTCTTTACACGTGACCTTAGCACCATCCAATTCCTCCACCTGCGATTCTGGGGGTAACATCAGTACACGGCACGGGGCTTTATGCAGGTGAAGTAGGGTGTGCATTTCCTTGGTGGATTGGAATGAGCCCCAGCTCGACGAAGGTCAAGCCGTTGGTGGCAGCCATATGATCTTCTGGCACGAACGGAGGAACAAAGCCACACCCGGGAACAGGTCTAGAACAGGGCATAGTCTAAACTGAGGTCTGCTCTTGACTGAATTGGATCTGGAAACAAAACAGGGGGTGCTCCCCACACAGGAAGGCTCCACAGGCTGCTTCTGACCATGCTGTGCGGGAGCACTGAAGGGCCGGGGGCTTCTCCGTAGCAGACCATGACCTTGGCTTATGATCCTTTTCCATGCCATCAACAACTGTCTTCAAATGCAAGTACAGTCAAACACAAGTTGGCCTGCTCACCCCTACTCGACCGAAGGGGTGTGAGGAGACCTGCGCTGCTATCCTCCATGCCTTCCTGTTTCGCACAGTGAAGGTCCTCCTGGCTCTTCCCTGCCTCCCTGGCCCCTCTCTCCTTCCATCCTCAGCTCCCTGCACACCCTGGTGGGGCCTCAGCTACACAGGAAAACACACGTCCTGCATCAACAACTGTGTGCTCAGAGCCAGCACGGAGGCTTAGGCGACTTTCTTACAAATGTTAATATTAACACACTTTGTTTTACAATTTCTAGAAGTAGAATGAAACTATATGATTTAAACAAATGATTACAGAGTATCACTGAGTGAGATTTATTTGCCTGAGTCTATGTGGTTGCATCTATAGAAGGAGCTAATCAGTTACTGGCTTATACAGATCTTTTGGACTCATCTTGCCTTGTTCAATGCCGTGTGTGTGGGGGGGTGTGAAAGAGAGAGAGAAAGAAGGAAGGAAGGGAAGAAAGAAAGAAGAAAGAGAGAAAGAAAGAAAGAAAGAAAGAGAAGGAGAGAAAGAAAGAAAGAAGGAAAGAAAGAAGAAAGAAAGAAGGGAGGGAGGGAAGACTGGATATAAGGGAAATCTTGTTGATTTTTAAGATACTCATTTTTCTAAAGTCTTCCATCTTTAGAACACTAATGAGGAGAGAGGAGGGAGAATATTTGGATAAATGAAATAGAACCAAGGAAGACAAATAGACAGAGATGCCTATAAGAAATACATACAGTATATTCTTAAAATTTTCCATGCATACCATTAGGTTCTGACCTAAACTCATGGACACCGTTTACTTGTATGAATCTATATAGCCTTGTGCCACGAAAAATGGTAAAATGCATTTTCTGCTCAAATTTTATAAGTGCCTGGGTTCTTAAACCCTATAATTTGCAAAGGGAGGAATGTCCGGGTTGCCACTTTTTCTGCATCTGACTGGGGTAAGATGGCATGTGAAGGAGAGGATCTGGAGGTGGAGGTTCTTGAAACCAGGTCTCAGAGGCAGGGAGACAAGACTGAAGTGTAGCCCTGCTCAGTGATCACATGACCAGATGTTATTCCATTAAGAACCCAATGTCAGATATGAGAATACGGCATAGAACACAAAAAGCAGCCTGGTTCTGTGGGGATATTTTCGCCCTCCAGTTGTGTTCTGTTTAGAGTTCTGACTCATTTGCTTACATCAGCAGACTGTTGACTCGCCTGCCTTGAGTCTCTCCTGTCTGGAAGGCAAGGTGTCTGGCAGAAAGAGTGATGGGTACATAGAGTGTGGTCGTCTCAGCTTGCCTCCTCCACCAAAGGGCCATGCGGAGGGACTTGGGATGTTCTGTTTGCCCACACGCCTGTCTTGGGGACCCTGCTTCCCTCTCCCCTGTGGCTGAATGAGCCCCTCAGTCATGATGATCTGCCCCCTCACTGCTTGCGGAAGGAGGGGAGACAGGATCCAGACTTGGATGAAAAATTCCCCTTCACTCAGGCAATAATGCCAAGGAAAGTGCATGGGACCCAGTGGGTCCATGGGAGGCCCTCGTTAGGACTGATGGGGGGATTGCAGAAAGAGCTTCCTTTCTCAGGAGGGTTGATGAGCAGGGTGGGGGTTCTTCTCTGGCTACACTGAACAAGCCAATCTGTGGTGGAAAATGCTGAGACCAAGACACATAGGTGAGAAATGGCAGAATCGATGGACAGAAGAGGGAGGAAGGGTTCAGATTAGCACCATCTGAGCTTTTGGATTCAGTCCTGAGTTAGCTTTCATGCTTGGATATGAACCAATCCTTTTTTTTTTTTTTTTTTGCATTTATAAGACTGAAAGGCCTTGTACAGCTTCATCCAATGTCTTCAAGCATGAGTTTCCGTTTCTGTCATTTTTTTAGAGAGTTGAATAGAGCACTTTTTTTCCAATGCTGTAATTTTGTAGTATAAATCTTTAGAGGGAATAATAGGAAAACAGAAAATGAGGTTAAAGATGCGTTTACTCATCTCTTTGAATGTAATCATGGACTGAGAAAACATGAGATGTAAGGCTCATACCACTGATAAGTACACTATTGATATTTGCATTTATTAAATGCCTCTTCCCTAAGCAGAATCCACATCCACGATACTTATTTACATATTAATTTTATCAGTGACCAGAGTCTGCCTTGTGATATAGCTGTTTATGCTCGAGTCCAAATTTCCTTGTTAGTAATGTCTTCAAGGATGGGACCCACATTCTAATCACGTTTCTATCCCAAGCACTTAGCCTTGAGTAATCACAGTCCAATCCAGAAAGCCTTCTTGAATCACGCATGCTCCTGGTGGGGCCTTGGAGGTAAAGCAGGCTCCTACCCTCCAGAAATCAGTGTTTTTCCCTCAACCTTGGTCAATTCCAATTGCGGAATTGATCTCAGTTTGTATATTATTGGATGAGAAGGCAACTGCTCATCCAAGACCTCCAAATCATCTAAAATTAGGGCATTTTCCCCTGAATTATTCTTTCTCTCAAGGCAGCTCATGAATCGCTTTAATTGAGTGTGCCATTTCCTTTGTGCTTCTTTGTTACCTTGAATATTGCAGGTTTATATTAAACTGCTCAGTGATATTGAAGGTACCACCATCTGCACAAAGAATTTCGAAGCTCACCCCGAGTATAAGCCCTTTTATTCCTGTGAATCCCTATTTCAATGTCATCACAAGAATTATCTTCCAAGTTAGCCCTTTAATGATTTGCAAATAGAAGTAGTGTCCTTAATTTTAATTCATGCTTTAAATCAGACCTCAAGTTATACTCGATTACATCTTAAGGACTTATTTGCCAAAAGTATTTAGAGCCCAATGGCTTTCTTGTCCTGAATATAGAGGATTTGATGTCTATAGTTCTTAATAAAGTGGGTAGCAATTATTAATATAGTAATACTTTATTAGTTTAACTGAAACCAGAGATATAAATGTTTCAAGATTTAGACCTAGAACATTAAAGCCAAATTAATAGAAGTCCAAGAAAACATCTATGAACTTAATTTAGTTGAATTCTACATTTTTTAAAGGAAAACTAGTGATTATTGTTACTCCTGGTGGTTAAAAATAAAAGAACAGTTCTTAAATTTGAATTTCTGGACTTATTAGTCTTTCATTAAATCAAAATGCCAGAGTCAGCAAAACATTGCTTTGAGGACAAAACAGAGCATTGTGCCAGTATTATATGCCTCTGCAGGGCTAACTCCCCGTGCCTGCAGCTTGCCAAGCCTTCGGTTCCCCAGTGGATGACGAGAAACTGTTAATTATGGGATTTCAAATTACAGTGAAAGGAAATTGCAAGCTCACCCTTCCTGACGTGTAGGCAATTAGCAAACCATATAAATTTTAGTTGGAATTCAAGGGCTCTGAGTCTTTGAAAAACAAAACAGCTTTTGGCTGTGTAGTCACCGAGCCTAGGAAAGTGACCTGCAAAAGCCACTTCATGGCTTCATTCAGCCCTGGCGACAATCGTTATGGGGATAAAATCCTCTTTACACTGATGATTCACTTCACACGTCGATCTTAGGATGAAACGCCTTAGAACAAGAAGAATTCTTAAAAATAAATAAATACATAAATACACCCAATACGAAATGTCTCCACTTTTCAACATCCTTCCAAGAGGTGAATTTAAATTCTCTGTGGAGGGATTAGTTCCTAATATGTTATTTGCGGTAAATGGAAAATTACAGATTTTTCCATCTCAAACGGGTGCTGTGGGATTGTTTTTGGTGGTTCTCTCCTCGGTCAACACCTGCTTAAGGGCCTTTTAAAGTCACAGACATGTTCAAGGAGAGACCTGGCAAGGGGAAGGGAGACGCGTTTCTTTCCTAGTCGTTCCTTAAACTTCGTGGGGTGTTTTTCGTGTTTATTCCAATATTGATACGTGACCTTCGCAGCTGTGTGAGATGTCTCCTCTCTGTTGAATCAAAGTTTTGCCTCTGTGGTGAGTCTGGCATCACCTCTCAGAATGTCCTACAAAGTGGGCATCACAATGTATTAAACACTTAGAAGAGCAAAATATAGTTTTGAGGGACCAAAGCAAGATTTTAATATATAAACATATTTTTAATTTTTAAAATATGTATAAATGTTTTTTCTTTGCCAAAATAACTATAATGATGAATTACTTTTTACACTCAGAAAAGGAAATGTGTCTTGTGTGTGTGTGCGTGCACACACGTGTCGTGCACAGGATTGAAAGCGCTCTGGGTTGAGCATGGTGAGGAGAGTTCAAGAGCAGGAGGGAGCCGAGCTTTGCCTCCCTCCTCGGGTTTGACAAAAGAAGCGTGGGTTTTGCTGGTTGCATAAGAGCCACAAGACCCATGAAAATGCCAGAAGGGGGTGAGATGAGCTCTCTGAGCCGGTGGTCTCAGCCGCAAGCCCCGGTCCTCATGCCACCAAAGAGAGGATGAGTCCGATGGGTTGGGGAGCTCATCCCCAAGGTGGCTGCCACCCAAGATGGCGAGATCACGTAACTCAGGGCAACTGCTGTGGTCTCCCCAGAAGAGCCCCTTGGGGGATGCTGGCTTGCACCTGGTCTCCTAGACTAGCAGCTTCTGGGCCCCTGACCACATGGTCCTGACACTTCCGCCTCTTGGGTCTGGAGGAGGATGGGAGGCAGATGGGACTGACCCATGGGGTGAAAAGTTGACATTTTTTCACACCGGGCCGAGGTATTTGGGGTTTGCAGAAATACCTGCTCCGGAGTCCTCCTGTAAAATGAGGCTGTTAATTCATGCTCACAGAAATTCTTCTCTCACCCAGCCTGGGCCTGAGGCAGCGAGGGCCGGGGGTGGTTTCCGAAGTGCGCGCGGTGCAAAACCCACCCACCCCAAGTCTTGAAATGCATCTGGTTTACCTTGTCTCTGGGCCTCTAGCTGCTCTTTTGCTTCCCACAAACTTTTTCTCTTGATTTATTCACTGACATCTTCTCATTCTTAATCTTTTCCTAGTTTGCAAATCAACTAAACTCCTTGGGAGAAGGCATCGTGTGGATGAGTCCTTGTTTAGGCGCAGCTGTGATGACCTGTGGGCCAGGTTAACGCATCTCAAAGCCAGGCCAAGCTTTGAGCAGTTTAACGGGAGCAGCATCTCTCAGATTCCTGAGTGGTCCAGGACTTTCCCAAACTGGTTGCCAGGATCCAGGGGCAGATGGTGAGGGAGGGAACTCGGAAGGCCCTGGCTATTGAATTGGTCCCTCCTTCTCAGCACTAATCACCCCCTCGGCCCCCGTGGCCACTGCGCTCATGGGAATTCTCTCAAAGTACATTTAGTCTCATAGATGTGCTTCCTGTGGGTCCTATCTTGGTCGCTGAGCTCCCTTCGGGCAATTATCCTGTCGGAGGGTCACACAGAAGCGGGTTCCTCCAAAATGAAACAAAAAAGTACAGCTTCTGGAAGCTCACGAGGAGATTTCACTGAAGCCACAGCAGAAGCAGGGAAATGAGGTTGATGGCAAACTGCTCACAATAGGCGACTTCGGTTTGGAAACCGAAAGTCTTCAGTCATGAAAATTTATGGTACATTTTCCAGCAGGGTAAATGCACACCCTTGCAAACCCTTCCAGACAGACTCATAAACTAGAAATTCATTCAAAAAAAGCTCTCTGCTTTCATGAAAAATGATCCACCGTTAAAACTGCTGGGATTCTCTGCAGAAGATGAAGGAAAGAGGTTAATAAATTCTGGGGGAAGTCCCAGGTATCAGAGTAGGACAGACAGCAGAACTCGTGCCTACGCCGGAGCCCAGAAAGGGAGGTTGGGCAGGCCGTGTGGGGCGCCTGGCGCTCAGGCCCGGAGTTGGGGCTAGGTGGCGGCCAAGGGCACAGGCAGCCATGCTCAGCGCCCCAGTGAGGGAGGAAAAAGCCCCTTTCTACTTCATCGATGTGAATACAAGCTTCAGGAGAATTGTAAAATATTGTTTTAAGCTGAATAAAACCAACCTATGTATACTTACCGTCCTTAATTACTGAAGCTGCCCTTTTGCCTCAACAGTGAAAAAAGCATGAGAGACACAAAATATTGTTAAAAATCCCCGTGTGTAAGAAATGGCAAAAAACCCTATCTTACGTGCATATCGAATTAAACGCACAAAGTATGTATGTACACACATGTATAACATAGAGTCATTGTATGCACACCCTTATGCCTCTACACGCATTGGGCCCATAACACTTTGTTCAGAATTCAAAATGTATTATTTATTTGGTGTTGCAATACAGCCAATAACAATGCATCGAATAGCAATGCAAAACAAATGTGAAGAGTAATATTTCAGCATCGGGGATGATGGAATAGTCCTGATATTATAAAGATTTTTGTGCCGAATTTCCTAACGGCTGAATTTGCCTTAATTTAACTGAAGGGAATGAAAATCTTGGATGGTCTTTGAAACCTTGGATAGTCCTGAAGAAATGATTTGCAGTTGGGAAGTGGATATAAAAGAGCAATCACGCCGCTATCGTAACTGATCCTCTGGGCAAAAAGATGCTTGTGGCGTGCATGCTTCCAGCAAGGTGGGGCCATAGCTAGTACCTGGGCTACAAGTACGCGATGCTGGCTGTTTGTGAACAATACGTAGCATAGATGCATTTTTGTCTGTACCATGTTTATGTCAAATCCAAACCCGTTGGCATTCATGACAGTCACTGGCATTTAACCCCCTTCCTCGCTTTCCTGGGTCCATAAGAACCGCCCCCATCAAGCACCCCCTGTGCACACAGTTGTCAAATACATACTGGAGTCCCAGAATGTCCTGTGCTGCTAGGTATAAATGTGGAATTTGCATCTAATGCCCAAAGTGTTGGCCTTAGTTGTGATTGCGTCCTGCTTAACCTGCTGAGATGACAAAAATATTACAAAATGCAGTCCTCTTTCCCTCAGTGCATCACTGCCTTCACCCCTCGGCCCCTCAGTCCCAGTGCTTCCTCCTTGCTACACAGGACCAGGTCACCTCACGTCCTCTGAGTTTTCTCTCTGGGGCCCACGCCTCTGCCCTGTGCCCAGCTGCCTGAGGCTCCCAGAGGGTGGAGGATCCCAGGACAAGGCTGCTGCCCTTTGCATTAAGTAGGCGGTTGGCCCTGGCTCTTTGAAGCCCATCAGGCAAGCACAGGTCAGGCATTTCCCCAAATCCATGTAGCATGGTTATCAGATTCTGGTGAAAGATGTGGTTAAAAGGGAGGGGCCTCCCCACATGAACAGTGGCCGAGACAGGGCAACGCAGCCCGTCTCATGCAGCTGAGACCAGGGATCAGCTTCCACTGGCTCAACATAAGTTCCAAAGAGCCTTGCAGGGCCGTGTAGGACCAAGATCTGAGCAAAACATTAGCAAGATCTGTTCCCAGGTTCAGGCTCTGCTGCTGGAAGCAAGGCCACAGAACTGCCCTGAGCCCATCCCTAAACTAAGGAAAATGATACCTCCTAAGGTGATTACATACGTGTGTTATCAGGTTGTGAGCTTCATATTTAGTAAAAGTTCCATAAGTACCTTTCCTTTCCCACTGTCATTTTTTAAAAATATCATTGGTGGTTTGCAGAATGGATGAAGTTGAAAGATTGGAATTAGCAGATAAAGACCCTGGGGGGTCCCTGAATTTTCATGGAGCTGGCAGAGGTGTGGGTTACCATAGTCTCCTTGGAAAACTCTTGTGTAGCCCCTGCCAAAGAAAGTGAACCTATGAGGATGCTGGGAACCAGTCATTCTGCTCCAAGTGAGGCACCAAAACACAGTCCCAGCTTTTTTGACACACCTCTTTCCGAGAGGTGGATGTTGATTTCTACCCCCTTTAGGGTGGACTGGACTTAGTGACTCACTGCTAATAAATAGATGACACAGAAGTGACGGGGTTAAAAATACTGTGGGTTCCATCCTGGCTATTTTTGTATCAGTCTGTCTCTGTCTCTCTCACTTTTCACCTCTGTCCATCTCTCCGTCTCTCTATGTCTCTCTCTCAGTTACTGTTTCACTTTAACTCTCTCTGGTTCTCTTTCTGTCTCTCTGTCTCCCTCTCTTTGTCTCCAACTCTCTCTGTCTCTGTTTGTCTATATCTCTCTGTCTCTCTCACTTTCCGCCTTTGCCTGTCTCTCTGTGTCTCTCTGTGTGTATGTCTCTGTCTCTTTTTCTCTCTCAGTCTCTGTCTCTTTCTCTGGGATCATTTGCTCTAAGGAAGTCAGCTACCCTGTCAACAGGGCACCCCAACAGCCAACACAGAGGCCCATGTCGTTAGGAGCTCAAGTCTCCAACCAAGAGCCAGAAAGACCCTGAGGCCTGTGAACAGCCATGTGACTGAGTTTGAAAGGGGATCCTCCCCAGGGAGGCCTTCAGGAGGGGCTGCAGCCTCAAATGACCACTCAAGATATTTATGGCAACCTCCTGAGGGATCTTGAGCTGGAATCATCCAGCTAAGTCTACCCCAGATTCCCGACCCACTGAAACTGAGAAAATCAGTGCTTTCTGTTTTGAGTGGCAGAGTTTGGGGGTACTTTGTTACATGGCAATAGCTAACTAATACAATACTGGACAGAAATGTGTGCATCCACATCCATGCACTTCAAGACTCAACAGAAGTGTTCATGGCAGCATCATTTGCAGTGTCCCAAACTGCCATTGACCCAGTGCTCATGAACAGCAGAAAGACTAAATAGACTGTAATTCATTCATTCATACAATTTCATATGCTAATAAAAATGAACCAGGACAGCTATGCGTGACATCATGAACCAATCTCAGAATATAAGATTGAGCAAGAGAAGTCAGATATGAAAGAGTCTATACCATGTTTTTTTGTTTGTTTGTTTGTTTTGCGGTACGCAGGCCTCTCACTGTTGTGGCCTCTCCTGTTTCAGAGCACAGGCTCCAGACGCGCAGGCTCAGCGGCCATGGCTCACAGGCCTAGCCGCTCCGCGGCATGTGGGATCTTCCTGGACCGGGGCACGAACCCGTGTCCCCTGCATTGGCAGACGAACTCTCAACCACGGCGCCACCAGGGAAGCCTTTACCATGTATTTTATTTATGTAAATTTCCACAGTAAAAAATTTCACCTTTGTTACTAGAAGGCGAGAAAGATGTTAGCTAACAACTCTAGACCTAAATTGTATAATTTGTGAGTAAGCAGGTTAGCTTTGATCTAACCTAAAACAGGAATCAGTAAGCATTTTTGTGAAGGGATAGAGTAACTGTTTTACATTTTGTCAGAGCCTGTCGTCTGTCACAACTACTCAACTCTGCCATCATTGGAGCACAAAGCAGCCTCAGGAAATACACAAGTGAATGAGCCTCACTGTGTCCCAATAAAACTTTATTTACAAAAGAAGCTGCAGATCAGACCTGGCCTGAGGGCCAGAATTTGCTAACCCCTGCTCTACATATAATAATTCTAAACATTGTGACTGTTTGAAAGTACAATTTTATTATTTTAGGAATTATAGATGTACTCTAAAATAAAAATAAAACAATATTTCAGCATCTCTTTTCATAGTTGGTAGAATAAAATAAAAAGAAGAGAGAGAGATTCCACTTTCCAAATACTTATGAAAACCTTCCAACTCGAGGTTCAGTTGGAATAACAGGTCAATCTGGCTTTCTGGCATTGGGTCCCTGGGCTCCCTCCTGGTAACACTGACCAGGAAAGTCAGCTCAGATGGAAGACACACTTAGGCTGCATTTTGATGCTCTTTTCCTGGGTTGAAGCACCAGATTCAACATTCGTTTCTCATTCCAACACCACCATATAATAGAGCCACAGTGAAACTGCAAGTATCTTCTTTCCATTTTTAATGAAATCTGCAATTTCTAAAATAGAGTTAATAGTACCTTCAAACACTCATAGTTTGGAGTAACTGTGATAGATGATAGATAGATAGATAGATAGATAGATAGATAGATAGATAGATAGATAGATAGATAATGACTTAAAAATTCCAAGGGAAAATAAAATGCATAAAACAAATTTACAAAACAAAATGCTCTGTCTTTATTTTTTAGTGAAACAAAACAAAGCAAAGATATCCAGAGTGTGCACTGCTCATTAAAGTTCAGCACCTCTTCACACGCCTGCTGGGTGAAGGTGTGTAATGGCTGTGCTCACCTGGACAAGGTCACCTGGGCTGGCAGGGCCTTGTCTAGCGGTAGAGGAGCTAAGGTCGTGGAACATGCCCTCCACCATGACAGCAGCACCCAAGTCACTCGGTCCATGTTTCCTGAACATACATTTAATTTGATGAAAATATACATATTTTCTGAAGCCACTAAGCTATCCCTGCATCTACACACCCTGGGTACCAGCTCCCACACTGGGTACTGGCTCCCAAAGTCTGTGGCATGAAATAGTCCATTAAAACCAACCCTGTAAATGTTCCCCAACAACAGATGAAGGAACAATGTGTTACTTGTCACCAATACAGTGGAAGTGTGGTTTACCTGTAGTCAAAAGGAATGGCTGCAAACAGATGTCCCATATTTGGCAGAGGTGTCCAAAGACAGCGGTCATTGTCACACACCTTGATGGTAGATGAGGTCACTCAGGACTATTGATATTTACCAAGACAAACAACCAACTCACAATTCAGTAATCCAAGTGAACACACTAAATGAAGCTGACTGGCAATAATTTTATGCCTTCTTCACGATACAACACTTTAAAATTCAAGTTGTTTTAGAATCCATGTCCAAAGAAAATGGCCAAAATTAAAAATAAATAAATAAAATAGACTCGCCAGGCTTTAGGAAGTAAGCGAAGGAATCAGTGGCTTTGGTCCCTGGCTGGCCAAACATGAATTTAATCATCCTCTACAGTCTCCTCTGGATGGTCTCTGTACCTGGTAGAGCACCAAGATAAAGGTTAACTTAATTTTGATTCCATTGTCATCGAGTGACTTCCAAAAAGTCACAGTACAATTAAGCACCATACCAAGTAGTCACTATTTCACAGAAAACTACTTGTCGTACGGTAGGTCAGGCAACCGAAGACAGAAAAAATTGCCAGGTTCTTAGGTGAAATAACAGGGTGTCCACAGCTACAAAGCATTAAATCTAATTAATGGACTGTGGAAGACAACCAGCCAGAAACCAAACATCTCTCTGTCTAAAGCTCTCAGCTAACTTTCCAGAGAAATTCCTTCCCTAGGAAAGTTATTCAATTAAGGGGGGAAATAGGCAAATATGAAACACAGACAAAAATCTGGTATTCTTCACATGTCCCCAGATCATAAGGTCAGGTAGTCAGGATGGCAAGTACAGTTACAAAAACGAGCTTGAGCTCGTGCTGTGATAAATAGCTGCAGCAGCCAGAAGTGGTTCAGGATTATCTTTAACCTCTGACAGCCAATGAAGCTAATATGCCAACTGAAGTTCTGATGCTGAAGAATCTGTAGTCATATATAGACAGATGTTTGTGTAACTCAGCTGATGCTTCCGATGAGGACATCGTAGGTGCTCTCCATGAAGACACCTGCCAGGGCACCTGCCCGGTCCTACCCCTGGCCCCCTTGGTGGTCAGGATCACCCATACTTGGTGGGAAGACAGTCACCTTACTGAGAAGAGTAGGGAAAAGAATCTGAAAACATTACTGCTTCTCAAAAAGACTATTATCTTTATGTAACAGCTTTCCTTGATTGTATTTCACATACCACACTTGGTGCATTGGATGGGTGGAGAATGCATTCAACATTCAACATTTCTGTGAAGTCTGTGTGTGTGTATGTATGTGTGAGTGTGTGATGTACCTTTAGGGTACATTAAAAATCTATCTTGTTGGGCTTCCCTGGTGGCGCAGTGGTTGAGAGCCCACCTGCCAATGCAGGGGACACGGGTTTGTGCCCCGGTCCGGGAAGATCCCACATGCTGTGGAGCGGCTGGGCCCATGAGCCATGGCTGCTAAGCCTGCGCGTCTGGAGCCTGTGCTCCGCAACAGGAGAGGCCACGACAGTGAGAGGCCCGTGTACCACAAAAAAAAAAAAAAAAAAAAAAAAAAATCTATCTTGTTAAAAAATAAATAAATAAAGTTGCCATATGATCCAGCAATCTCGTTCCTGGGTATATATCAGGAAAAAAACTCTAATTAGGAAAGATACATGAATCCCAATGTTCACAGCAGCATTATTTACAATAATCAAGACATGGAAGCAACCTAAATGTCCATTGACAGATGAATGGATAAAGAAGATGTGAGATACACACACACACACACACACACACACACACACGGAGTATTACTCAGCTATAAAAAAGAATCAAATAATGCCATTTGGAAAAACATGGATGGACCCAGAGATTATCATACTAAGTGAAGTAAGTCAGACAGACAAAGACAAATATCATATGATATCACTTATATGTGAAGTCTAAAATATGACACAAATAAACTTATTTGCAAAACAGAAACAGACTCACAGACATAGAAAACAAATTTATGGTCACCAAAGGGGAAAGGGAGTGAGGCAGAGATAAATTAAGAATATGGGATTAGCTGATACAAACTACTATATATAAAATAGATGACAAGGTCCTACTGTATAGCACAGGGCAGTATATTCAATATCCTATAATAAACCATAATGGAAAGGAACATGAAAAAATATGTATACATATGTATAACTGATTCACTTTGCTGTAAGGCAGAAACTAACACAACATTGTAAATCAACTATACTACAATAAAAAACAAACGCAAACAAACCAAAAAAACTTATCTTGGGTCATACTTGAAAGGTCACAATGAGAGGTAATTGAGATAGAAGCATATTTGAATGTTGAAGGCAACATAATAAATAAATTAGTTTATGTAGGTTTCAATTCAGTGATCAGCAAAAAGGAAGAAAGAGCTACTTTACTTGTGGGCAATGGGGGGGTCTCAGTCCCTTCTGGTTGGAAATATAAGAGAGGATAACAGAGCTCCAAACCATCTTCGTTTTGCTCTCTTTTCTTTTGGATTAATATAAACATAGAAGGAGCTGAGGTGAATCTTGAAAAAATACCTTATTAAATCCTATAAAGGGGAACAGATGTTAATATAATTCAGAGTACAGGCATCCAAATATACCCTTGTGTCTGTGTTTCTTTGAATATAGCTCTGTCGAATATTTTTTAAATATAATATTATTTAACTGATATTTGTCATCCTTTTTACAAAGCTCACTTTCCAAGAAAAGAATAAAGTGAATTGTGGGACTGATATTGGTTTTCAAACAACTATCATTACAATCATGTAGTTAAAATCTTTCTAGTTCAAACCAAACTTTCCTGACAATGATACCTGAATTTTACCTACATAGACAGGTCCAGCCTAGGTTACCCTTCTTATCTCCCCACCCAGCCTGCATTGGAGGGTACCTGGCTTAGCCTGCCCTGTCCCCCAGCCCTGGCATCTCCCCACTGTCCCCCCTCACTAGACTGGGATCCTGGGGCAGAAATGGTGTTTTTCAACTCTAGGACCTACTTCCTGACTGGACCCTGAGAGGTTCTCTGAATGTGTGTTGGATATGTCTCTTATGAAATTAATAAATGAATTAAGGAAATTAATTATGTCTAGCCTTTAAAATCTCAGCCTATCAAATGGCAGCCAGCACCAGGCACCTTGACCCAGCACAGATAAAGAGAGTCACATGAGAGAGAGGGAGAAAATGTGCAGAGAAAGTGTAAATAGCTGATCTTCATCCACATCATGAGGGTGACGGTTCATCTCGCCAAAAGTAGTGTAAGCACCCATGAGGTGAAGTGTGCACCTCACCCTGGTGAGCTTTGAATTGTCAGACTAAGTAAAGCTGAGACAGTTGTGTGTGGTTGGACACAGGCTCACAGGCAAACAGTGGGGAAAATTAAAATAAAATAAATAAAATAAAATAATAAAGAAAAGCAGGAAGAAAAGAAGGAAAGAAGGAAAGGAGGGAGGAAGGAAGGGAGGGAGGGAAAGAAAGAGGGAGGGGAAAAAAATAGGAAAATGTACGGGAAAGTTGATAAAGAAGACAATGCCCATTCTGACCGCCCTTTTAGCGAGGGTCCTTGGACTACACCAGGGACATCTCTGGGGGAGTGGGGTGGGTGTGGACAGCAGGGCATCTTGTCAGAAGTGGGATCCACTCTTGTTGCTTGACAACTTTCTTCCAGAAGCAGTGGAATTCTTTTCTGTAATTTCCTTTTCTGTTGCTTGTAGAGATTATTTCTGCCTCTATGAACTTCTCAGTGTTTCTTATTTCAAAAGGCAGAATTGATACATCAAATTAAAGGAAATAGCAATAGGGGACGTTAGTTACCGTTGCCACTCAGCCACATCTGGAGGTGTTGTTTCCTCAGAAAGTTCAGATCGAGCCACAGAAGTGGTGCCGGTATTTATGGGGTCCTGGGGTAAAAGCTGTACATGGGGGACCTAACCAGGTGGGTCTGAAAGGACCATGTGGACTTGACACTTTGCCCAAGGATTGGGTTGGTAGTACACAGGCACAGGATACATGATGCTTATGAGGATGTGGGGTAAAAAAGTTACTTTGTGTCAACTATCCAGTGCCACACAGCACTCTTGTTACAAAATTGCTCAAGCTCATATATCAATGTTGAGCATGTGAACCTTAAGATGCCGTCCAGCCCAGGACAGGGGCTGGCAGTTGTCTGTATATGGGAAACAATGTTAACAATTTCTGCCGCCAAGATAAATGCTTTTGTTTCTGAATTTATATCCCTGATCTGGAGGGGAGTGGTTTGCACAGGTGCCTCTGGGCTAGTACCCAGTGGACCCGCTCCCCTGACCCATCCCTTCCTCCGGTCCAGCAAAACGATCAGCCTTCGGACCTCACCTACCATCAACTGCAAAGGTGCTAGACAAAGTGTATCTGAGGAACATCATGTCGATCTAAACAGAGGTCGGACTTAAGAGAAGCCTCCACACATTTTCATCTTGGCACTTGCTTAGGTAGCAAATGCACCATCACCCTGTGGGCATCTGCTAAGAGGAGGGGTACAGGGGGGCTAGCCGATGGGTCCAAGCCCTGAAGATCACTGCCCCAGCAGGGTGAGATGTCTCTTCAGCAGTCACTGGCATGCTGTGATTGTCACCTCAGTTTCAAGGATATCAGTGCATTTATAAATATTTAAGTGTCAGTCATTGCCACCTTGTTAAGACCAATGAACTTTCAAACTCAGCATGATTTATTGACATATTTAGTGTTTTCATTCTCATAATATAACATACTTCTTTTAAAATCCCACCATCTCCTCCTCCTCCTCTACTTTCTGAAAAGAGGTTCCCTTCCAAAGACAGAGTCAGAAAATTGGATTTGCTGTGTCAGGAGGGAGATAAAGCAGGAAGTATCTCTTTGTGCAAGGGCTTTGCACTGCTTCTGTGGAACCTGGGAGGAATCACCTGGGAGAAAACACAACACAAACCGCCATCTCTTCATTTAGCAAAGACAAAAGGTGTGCCCAAGAAGACCCACATCAAAAGGCATCGGATTACTAATCAGGCTAATGATCTGAGAGACAAATCCCTGCATCTAAATTACCATTGTGTCCCTGCCCTGGACCACTCACTGAAGTCCTTTTGGCCTTTGGCTATTGAAAGCCTGCTCTTCCCAAGGTACCCCCAAGAAAGAGGCATTTGTTATTCTACCTTGTTCAAAGGCTATTCCTGAAAAGCTTCCTGGATTTGGTTTCTCCTTTTCTACTCAAAAGAAAAAAAAAAAAAAAAAAAAAAAAAGTCTGGGCTGAGTTAAATGGATTAGTCACATTTTCAGTTTAAAGGGAGACTGGTAAGAAGAAAGCTGGAGTTTGGGCTTCATCCCTCTTGGAGTGGCTGGGCTGAAGCTTTCAGATGTGCATCTACCTCTAATGACTTAATCACCTAATTAGCTGACTGGTACCCACCGCTGGGCTGGCCTCTAGCCCACTTACCTTCAAGTGATTCAGCGAGGATTCCAGTGAGAAAAGCATACCTTGGACTTTAAGATTCCGGAGATAAAACACTGGGAAAGAAAAACCAAAATAAACCCATTCGGCAGGAAAGGTGAAGTGACTTTTATTTTAAATCCTCTCTGAACCCATAGGGTGATGTGGGCGTGTCCATGTCCACAAACTGTCTTCCCAGCCATGTACTTTTCAAGTTTCCTTTTTGCAGCCTTCATTTTTATTTCTTTGATAGTTTGCTTTTATTTTTGAAGATTTTTAAATTGCTTTCCTTACCCTCCCTCAAATAAACCTCTCTTTGTAAGTGTTATAGAAAGTGAGAGATCATGTAGGATAAGTGTTGAGAAGTAACAGACAGATAATTCCTTTGCTGAGAAGTTCAAGATTCTAAGTATAAAAACTGTCCCGGATGTAACTCCAGGTGTGCCCATCTCTCCCCGTTGTGCTTCTACAGAAGGGGGTAATTCACATGAAACTGGGGTGGAGGGCATCCCAGGGGTGAACGTCTACCATGCCCTCTGGCTTTTAAAATCCTTACCATCGCCTGTGAAGTCTTTGGGGTGGAAGTAGGAGAGAGGGAGGGGTTCTTTAGTAAAAGGTAAGCTCCAGAGAGTGATCTAGAGTGAAGGTTTGAAGCCAGGAGTTAGGTAGGAAAAAGCAGGCATGAGGTCAATGTCTCCTGGAATGTCTGGGGGACAGAGATGGGTTAGGGGGGCATACACCTTCCAAGTCCCTTCAGGCCCACGCCTCCAGGCTCCTCTCCAGCACAGATCCACACTCACCAGGGTCTCCAAGCAAAGTGGGGGGTTATCCCTGACTCACTCTGTCCTGGCTCCATGGAGAGGCTGGGTGCCAGGGAGAGGATCCTGGGTGCCAGCTGAGAGGGAGTGACATATGCAAATAAGATCACATCTTTTCCCCTCCTAAAGCATTCTGATGGTTTCTGCAGCTCTTAGACTAAGATTTGGAGTCTTTATCACGCAGGCCCTTTGTGACCTGTCTCCAAATCCAGGTCCCAGCAGAGACCCTCACTCACTACTTTCTGGGCCCTGGCCACCTATCCTATCAGCCTGTGCCCCTGTGTGTTTTCTCCAGTTGTAAGTGCCCTCCACCTGCCCCTACCTGTAGGATGATGTCATATTATTATAGTTTTCAGCTTAAATATCATTTTCCTCTGGCGTGATCCTTGACAAGACCTGCCGAATGGGACTCTCTAGTTACTGTCTTGTTACATCCCCTGGTCCTCCCTTCACGTGCTTCCCATACAATGTAAGTTCCAAGAAAAAAGAAGTCTGGTCTGTCTTATTTCCAGCATTCCCAGTGTTAGAATACTTGGAGGGTATAAAGCATTTTATAGATAATCCTTAAGGGAAAGTATATGTGAACAAATCTTTTTCTTTACCCTGATATTCCTGAAGGTGTGTAAATAATCTTCATCCTTTCTGTCACTATTTGGCATCCTAGAAGAATCCTCAGCCTGCATCACCTTCATCGACACCTTTTCCATTCACTCTTTAATTTTGGATGAGGCCAAGGGCAGTGCTGGGGTTTTTCTTGCAAGATTAATGGGGACTGGTGGTACAGTGGTTAAGAGTCCACCTGCCAATGCAGGGGACACGGGTTCGATCCCTGGTCCGGGAATATCCCACATGCCACGGAGCAACTAAGTCCGTGCGCCACAGCTACTGAGCCAGTGTGCCACAACTACTGAAGCTGGTGCACCCTAGAGCCTGCAACAAGAGAAGCCACCGCAATGAGAAGCCCACGCACAGCAAAAAAGAGTAGCCCCCGCTCGCCGCAACTAGAGAAAGCCCGCTCGCAGCAACGAAGACCCAATGCAGCCAAAAATAAATAAATAATTTATTTTTTAAGAAAAAGATTAATGGGGATCCTCCAATTACAAAACCCCTCAGTCCTCTCATGCCCAAGATGCCAGATTTTGCCCTGCTGACGGTTTTCCTTTCTGCCAGCTTCAACTTTCACTTTTTTGACTAGTTCTCTAGGACCTTTGTTGCCTAAATGAAACCACTGCAAAGGTCTCTGTCTTCCGCACTCCATAGCAGTCCCTTCTGTGCCAATGTGCTCCCTTGTAAACCTGAAAACCTCTACAGTGATGACCCAAACTTGCTCTCACATTTCAATTTAAAAATTTTAACCACATGCTTGGAAATCTATACCCCGATAAAAAACCTATATTGTAGACTCAAAGTATCCCAAACACAACTCCAGGGGTTAGCTTTTCCATGCCAGCATCTCCTGATTCCACTCCTCATCCTGCGAAGCTGAGGAGCCCACACCACCTTTGACCACCCTCTTCCCTCATCTACATGTGGTCGGGGTCCAAGCCCTAGGACACTACGTGACCTTTGTGTCTGACCTACAACTTCTTTCTAGCAGTCCCCACGGCCACTGTCATTTCTCAGATTCTCTTGTTTGCACTATTGCAATTCTCTCCAAACTCAACCCACCCTAGCCATCTGGAGCACCCTTTCCGTATGATGTCTCTGACACTGAGCGAGAGGAATATCTGTGTTTTGTTCCATAAGCTCAATTCCTTTATGCTCTCCACATAGTTACCTGCACACTTCAACAGCCAGAGGGCTAAGTGATGTAGCCATCATTGAACTCCCAGGTGCCCTGCCCACCCACCTCTCCACCGGGGTGCAGTAAACCACTTGCTGTCCCCACATGTGTGTCCACTCCTCTACCACAAGATGACCCTCCTGGTCTCTTGGCCATGGGAGCTTTGGCTCCTTTAAGGCAGAGACAGGGTTGTATGTGCTCCATGAAGCTTCTGCCTCTAGGCCAATGTGATCCCTTCCCCCTTAGGACCCCAATAATGCACTGTGTGCCCCTCTCATGGCCCTTCCTCCACATTTTGTGAGCATTTGCTTGTTCATATTTTATCTTTTCCACTAGACTACAGTGGTCTTGAACCCAGGAGACAGACTTCCCCCATCACTGTCAGGAGTTAACTCATATACGCTAAAGTGGATCGGATTAAACCCAGGGGACTCCCTGTAGATACACCATATCTGATGGTAAAATAGACACAGGTTCTGATTTTTGTCTTTGTGTTTGTTTTGTATGTGTTTGCCTGTGTGTTGTTTGCTTCACTCCGTTATAGCAAGGATGGCCTGCTTCTTTGAAAAACCAAACGTCATTTTAGCAGATGAGTAGGTGATAGAAGATCTTAGTTATTTCCTTTTAAGTCGTTAATTTTTAGAAATCGAAGACAGTCTGCATCTTTCAAGCAAGGGGGATTTTGAAACAGAGTCATACTAGTCTGTGGCTGTTGAAATCGTCTTAATACCAGGCAAGGGCTGAGATGAGCCTCTAGGACTTGCCACATAATTCAAACTGAGAGATAAGTCCCCATCGATCAAACTAAATCATATGGCACCAGATGGAACGTATCTGATGATGTGGTTACGGTGTCATATTTTTGTCTCAATGTGGAGAAATCACTGTGTCCTTTTGGGTTCCATTAGCATTCGGGAGGACAGTTTCATCCTTGAGTTCTGTAGGGTCGCATGGATTGGCTTAAAAGCAAGGGTGCAGCTGAGTAAGCTTTAAGATGAAAATGCATCTAAAGGGATTAAGGTAACATATGGCAGCTCTTGCAGCAGGGAGGGATCTCAGAGTTAAAGGAAATCAGTATTTATAACTCAACGGGCAAGGTCTCCAAAAGTTCTCCCCACTGCCCAGGACCTGGAGGAGGCTTGGCCACACCAGGGCGGCTAAATAAAGTTTTTCTTTCTGTGCGGTGTTAGGAGTGACACGATAGAAGCCTGCTCTCCTTTGTCTGTTATTGAAGACCCTCAGAGCGGGAATGTCCACACTTGTTTGCAGCGGCTAATATCCAGTGTGAGACAAGGGGCACGCCTATTGTGTCTGTCACCAGTGGCTCTATTAGAAACATTCAATGCTTCTCCAGGGCTACACGGTGCGTGATGTAATTCCATTTTCTCCATGACCACAGGAAAGGGAAAGCAGGTAATTAAATGTGAGAAATCAGAGGCCGGGCTGGGGAGCCCTTTCGGCTCAGCTAGCTTTCCCAATGCAGCTGCCCAGCTGTGGCCGCCCTGAGAGGACGGCGGGGGTCCCACAAAGGCCCCATGCTGCTGGACGCACCTCAGGGCACACAGCTCGTTGTCAGGATCCAGCAAGCCAGCCATGTCCCGCTCAAGTGTCATCACTTCCCATCAACTTGAAAAGCTCCCTCCGTCCTGCGACACGCTTTATGCTCTGGGGCTCCTTTGTCTGGGGGCAGATGTCAAAGCCCCGGGGGCGTGGTTGGAGCCCAAAAGTGGACAAGAGAAAGGGCAAGAAGGGGGAAGGGAGAACAGCCAGGACAGAGAAACGCCACTTGAACAAGTGAGTCATTTCAAATAAGGAGATGACTTTGTGCTGTGGATTCATCTTTTTAATGCCGTTTTAGATATCTTCTATGGTCTTGGTTATCAGGTCTATACTTTTAAGATGAAAAGAGTCTGGAAACTCTGCTGAAACTGTTAACAACACTAGCCCTGCTAGTCAGACCTCCAAAATTATTACATGAAAAGAAGTCACTGGAATTCAAGAATTATGGACAATTGGGCGACCTGGATCTGCCCCCGAGGAACCCCAGTGAAGCTGATGA
This sequence comes from Physeter macrocephalus, assembly GCF_002837175.3. Lineage (NCBI taxonomy): Eukaryota > Metazoa > Chordata > Mammalia > Artiodactyla > Physeteridae > Physeter > Physeter macrocephalus. Next base: position 18,811,288 of record NC_041221.1, on the reverse strand, counting down.
AACTAACTTTGCCCAGAAGAGCAAAATGAATCTCCCAGTTTCAACAGATGGCTTAGGAAGGGCCCATCACCTGTTTTGTTTGGTTTTGTTGGGTTTTAATATAAATAACTATGTTTGACATTTCAATTTAGTTCTTGCAGCTTTTAATACATTTTTTATACTGTACTCTCCTGCAGATAATTTACTTCCCCAGGGTTTCGTTATAAGAACTTTGATGGGAAAAAAATGTTCTCATTTGTGTGTAAATTTTGTTAACAGTGTAATTTGCATAATCATATTCTCCCAATGTTATTGTTTTTAAGTTAGCATTTTTAAGTTTTATAAGTGATCAACTATATATATTTTTGGAAAAAAGGCCATCAATCCGGAATGAGATGTGGCTTCACGATTTTTATTTTGAAATCAAATGCCTAGAGATAGCTTAAAATGGTGAGGAGGAAATTGGGCCCTTAGAGTAACCCCTTGGTTAAGTTTGGACATATTGGCATTTAAAATACTAGAGTATGATTTTACATGGATTTACCGAAACGGAATCAGAGCCTACCCCACTCTCCTGAAGGAATAACCGAGGAGGGAAATCCCTGTAGTTGTGGACTGGGGAAGCCACAGCCTCTGTGGTACCATATGCTGCTGTTATCCAAGCAACAACAGTTGTAAGGAGGCTTCCTGGCCTGTTCTGTCCTCTGCTCTAAATGTGTTCTCATACCATTGCCTGACAGGTCCCCGTGCATGCATGCTTGGAGGCCCGGGGCAGTCCGGTTGGCAGCTTCACTTGTCAAGTCCTCGCTGTGTGGTCCCAGGCAGGTGAGTCCCCGGATCCCTGTCCTGTGCATTCCTGTGGCATCACACACCCAAGGACCTGATTGCATCCTTTCTCTTGTTTAGACGCCCCTGTTCCCTTCCAGGCAAGTGCTCCTGAGGGTTAGAGAAAGACACCTTCTCACCTATGGTCTGGCTAACCAAGACCTCCAAAATGTGGACCAACAGCGACTGTTTTCCCATTTTCACACACTATGAAGGGTACCCTCACTCAGGAAGGGCATTCCTCCTGAACACAGCCAGGAAGAGTAAAAGCAGGAGAATTATTTGGGGACGAGCTATTTGTAAACCTAGATTCTATATTCCTTATTGATTATCCATCATAAACTGACTTTTTATTTCAATAGAGAAAGAAGAATTCATTTAACGTGATATGTTTAAAGCCCGTTTTGCTTCCTTTGAACCACCTTTCGGGGTGGAGGGTTCAAGGCTGTGTCCCTCTCTTTCCCCCATCATGGTCCCCAGGATCTTAAGAGTCCAGCCGGGCTGTGTCCCCCTCTGCGAGCAGAGGGGCGGGATGCCATTTTGCAAGGTCAGGATTCAAAGCTCCCAAGTAGCGACTGTTTTTAAAAGACAAACAGATCTGCTTTCTGATACTGCTAATACAAAACGTCAGCTGGGAGCTTGATTTTGGGGTTGAATACAATTACGTGTTCCTGTTTGACTTGACACATCACAGCTGGGAGCCAAATTTGGTGGGGAAAACCGAATTTCACATCATCCTTCCTGACATGAAGTCAGAACGGTTTGTTTCTGAAATCTGCTTGAAATGTGCAGTTCTTGTTTTCCATCCTTGTACATTCGAAGCTGAGGTTCACATGGTGCGGCTCAGAAAACCAAATCACGGGCTTCCCTGGTGGCGCAGTGGTTGAGAGTCCGTCTGCCGATGCAGGGGACGCGGGTTCGCGCCCCGGTCCGGGAGGATCCCACGTGCCGCGGAGCGGCTGGACCCGTGAGCCGTGGCCGCTGAGCCTGCGTGTCCGGAGCCTGTGCCCCGCGACGGGAGAGGCCACAGCAGTGAGAGACCCGCGTACCGCAAAAAAAGAAAACCCAATCACAGAGAAAGAGGAACAGAAAGCCAGTACCATGACTCCTCCCAAAGAATTCTGAATATACATCACCTCCCCAACTCTTTTGCAAAACTTCCAGAAAATGATGTGATTTCATGCTCGCCCATGAAAACATGAAGCACGATGGGTTTCGAACCCACAGGTTTCTATTTAGAGAAGCAGCCAAAATGATACCTTTAAAGATTCTGCAGTGGCTTTTCCCATTTGTAAATGTCCTGCTTCCTAGTGTAGGAATGTGGTGAGTGGCTGACTTGATAACGATTTGCAAGAGAAGAAACCACCCCATGTTATTTAAGACATTGCTTTTTATTTTTTATTTTTTTGAGTTGGGAGTGAATTTAGTTGTCCTCAATATAAAATAATAAAATCACAACTGTGCCTCTGGTGGTGAGGGAGAGACAGACTTTCATTCCACAGCTTTAGCAGTGGAATCGTTCTTTTAAAAAGGTTTTCTATCTAGCTAGCAATCTGAAAGGAGATTGAAGGAGAAAACCTTATGAAACCTGGTGCCAGCTCAGAGCAGCTAAACCAGGCAGAAATCAGCCTGGACGGGATATGCTCACGGGCTCTGACCCAGATGGCACGTCTTGGGTAGCCAGCGAAGCTGTCCACTCACACATCACTGTCCTCAGCGTCAGTGAGGACAGAAGTAAAAGGCTGATGGCAAAGGCTGAATGGCGGTAAGGCCACCTGGACATCTGGGGACGTGAGGCCCACGGTAGGAATTCAAACCACGAGCTGGGGGAAGGACTTGCAGCGCGTTCTGCCTTTAGTGTCTATGCCAAATGCACGGTGCTCTCTTGCTTTTGCAACATTGCAAAACAAATGAGCGAAAGAACAAGGGGCTGGACCTCCCCTGTCTCAAGAAACATCATGAGAAATGTGAAAGCCATCAGTGGTGGGCAGGCGTCCGTACTAAGAACGAGCACAGACTTGTTCGGCGTACTGTGGGCTATGACTCCCCTGCAAGCCCTCAGCCTCTCCCACACCTGCACGTTGCAGCGTGGTGTGCTGTGCCGGGTACAGCTGGACCCACGCTCTGGAGGTGAGTGAATCAAGTGCACCCACTAGGAGGCTGGGGGCTCGGCCATCAATGATCAGCAGCTGCAGTGATGGCCAAAGGCTTTGGTACAACGCCCCAGGGAAGTTGCCAGTGGGTTTATAGACCTACTAAGAAAAAAGACAAAAACAAGAAGCTTACAGGTTGACTCAACCTAGCATATTATTAAAAGACAGATACAGAATAGAAATGGGATACTTTCAAATTAGGAATAATTTATGGTTGAATATCCGAGATCAAATACTTCTTTGCTACTGATCGGCATACGAACAGATTTCTTAGTAGTTAATTACAATTCAGACATCCAATATATCCACTTTTTAATGTAATAATTTTATTGCTTTGTAATGAGGTTAGTTGTGCCCTGATAAAGTGATGCCATTTCTGAAGGCCATGAATGATTGAGGGGAAATAAATAAATGTGACCTAATGACAAATTTTTATACCTTTTAAAAAGTTTTGTGTATGTCAAATTCCATCAATCGCAAGGCAAAATTCAGGCTTGAAATACATATTTTTTTGAAGTCCAGCTTGACTGGGGATATCTGGAAGAAAATTTACTGGACTTGTTCACTGATGGAATAAGAAAGAATTATATTTACTGAGCTGGCAGAAGAAAAGTGCCTATTCTCACCCGCTCCAAATATTCCTTCCCAAACATTTCAAATCTAACTTAATTCCTTCTACTGGATACAAACGATCTAAAAAATCAAATGTTATTTTAAGAAAAAGGTAAGGCTTGGGGCTTCCCTGGCAGTCCAGTGGTTAAGACTCCGTGCTTCCACTGCAGGGGGTGGGTTTGATCCCTGGTCGGGGAAGTAAGATCCTGCAAGCCATGCACTGTGGCCAAAAAAAAAAAAAAAAAAAAAAAAAAGAAAGAAAAGAAAAAGGTAAGGCCGCGATGTGATGGGTATGTTAATAGTCCTGTGGTTAAGACTCCGTGCTTCCACTGCAGGGGGGTGGGTTTGATCCCTGGTCGGGGAAGTAAGATACTGCAAGCCATGCACTGTGGCCAAAAAAAAAAAAAAAAAAAAAAAAAAAGAAAGAAAAGAAAAAGGTAAGGCCAACAGTTAAAGGATTTACAAGGGGCAGCAAGACATCTCAATGATGCAGGTAAAAACAGCCTCTGGAAATCCACGTGCTTGGAAGTCCATGTCATGGGTGGGACGTGGGGGACCAGCCCTGAAACTCTGCTTCCGAGGTCTTCCTCTCATCCAGGCAGATGTGCGCCCTGGGAATCGGCCTCCAGTGCCCCTGTGATTGTCCCTCCAAGGGCAACATGTCCCAGATTGGACAGGTGGGCACCTGCTAGTGGCCTTCTGTCTAAACCCTCCCAATCCGTCCTCTGCATTTTGGCCTTTATGGCGCTGCCCCCGAAAACCTGATTCAACCCCTCTTGCCAGACGGAGATTCTCCAGGTTGACACCTGGTGTAGGATCAGGCAGGTGCCGGAACATGGGGTGGCACAGCCTGGCCGGCTGGGAGGTGCCAGGCACGCTCCCCAACCTTCACAGCCTCCGGGATAATTTCGTCTTGGCAGTGTTGCTCTGTGCACTGTCTGCTCCAAAGATCACAAAGGCCTGCCCACCGTCCACCGGACGGTGAACATCTTTAGGGCGCGGTGCCAGCTTTCACGTTGGGAGCCTGTGCCTCATCACTTTTACAGGCATGGAGAGATTCAGCAGGTGCTCAGGGCACTGACGCCAGCACAGCTCCTTCTCAGCCCCCCGCAGGACGCACAGACCTGATGCTTCCATGAAAGTAGCAAACTCAGTAAGCTCCAGGTCCCAAGAGGGCAGGTCTTCTCATGAACTGGGGCCGGGACTTGTCTTCACGAGAAATCCAGGAACTTCTTTGTTCTTTAACTTTTTTATTGAAGGATATAGTTGATTTACAACGTCGTGTTAGTTTCAGGCGTACAGCAAAGAGATTCAGTCGTACATGTATATTAATATCTTTTTGAATTGAGCGCCCTCTGAATATATATGTACCTTTTCGAATTAAAGCCCAGGAGTGGGATTGATGAATCCCATGGTAACTCTAGTTTTAGTTTTTTAAGGAACCTCCGTACTGTTCTCCATAGTAGCTGTACCAATTTACATTCCCACCCACAGTGTAGGAGGGTTCCCTTTTCTCCACTCCCTCTCCAGCATTTGTTATTTGTAGACTTTTTGATGATGGCCATTCTGACAGGTGTGAGGTGAAACCTCACTGTAGTTTTGATTTGCATTTCTCTAATGATTAGCAAGAACTTCTTATAAGATCATGGGAGTTTAGAAACTGTGGAAGGAGCCTGCGGGCGTGCCTTCCCTGGGTACAGGGACGCACCAGCATGCCTCTGCTGTCCCAGGCACACGGAAGTGAGATGACCAGGACCCCTGCTGGCCCAGGTTCAGGGTTTTCTTGCCTTGAATGGTGAGCCAGGCGATGCAGCTTCTGTGGAAGGTCCACCCAGTCCAGCCTTTGTTTTTCTGCAGAGGCAAGGCCCCAGGCTCTCCTGCTCTGAATAGCAAGCCCCCACCATGTCCAGTAAACCTGCCGAGTCACTGCCGCTACCCGCTGCTCTGATAAAATCGGCTCGTACCTCGCTGGTTCCATCCATCCTGCAGCCTGTTCATGGCTCCATCAGCTCCCTCAAATAGCGGGTTTGTTGTGAGTCTAGACACCAATTCCAAAATGAAGACACAACCAAACCCATAATTTTATATGTGAGTGTGTGGGGGGGTCTCTCAGGAATAGGGTAGTATTATTTCACCCTTCAGAGCTTGGAGAAAATGTGGTAGTAAGCTCGGAAACCAGTTAGTTCTCCTGGGCAGGTATTTCTCAGGTGTAAACATTTCTTTCCTGGTTGGTTTCAAGCTACCCCTGGTTAAACAACAGGCTTGCCAGTTCCTGATTGTGCAGCAGTTGGCTCTCGTGAGTCTGGACCAGCACAGCACCTGAATCTGCTACCCAAATATGAAAGCAAGGAAAGCCACTCTTCTGGCCTCTCTCCCTTTTGCTCATTTGGGGGTCCGGGCGTGCTTTCCGCACAGGCTTCCTTCTCCCACAGGTGGGGATCGTGCCTGGCTGCTGTGTGCAGGGGGGGTGCGTTGCCATGGCCACCGCTTACCTCACTCCGGCCATGTTCCCCGCAGCTGCCAGTGACCACCCAGCCCACGCAGGACAGGGCACAGGGGGCTCTTAGGACTAACCTATCAGATTGGCTCCGGGCTTGAGGGAATCAGGGTAGTACCCTTTGGTTCTCACTCAGTGGGGACAGCTGCCCTTCTTCCTGAGCATTCTTCTCAGCCCAGCCTCACAGGAAGATGGAAGTGCTGGCAGGGCACAGATGACGGTCTCTTCCCCGTCGCGAGGGCCAGGTGGGCAAGGCTGGGGCAAGGCTGTTGCCCCCAGGATGAGCCCCAGGCCTCAGACAGGAGCTGAGTCATTCTCCGTTCACGGGGGGACCAATGCAATCTTGCTGAGGAAGTAACGAGAAGAGCACAAGCTTCAGTCGGCATTTCTCGTATGAATTTCAAACTGTGGAACCAAGGGAAACTGAGACTAACTTCAAAGTGTGTGCCTGGTAGAGCTGGTATTTACATACACTTATCGACAATCGCTTGTATCTATTTTAATCTGCATCTTCATCTGTCATTCTACTTATTATCCATCTTTTCAAAGCTGCTGTTTTTCTTATAGCATAAAGACCGGCACCTCAATTTTTTCCAGACTTGATGCCCATGCAATTTAAAGTGATTTGTAGAGAACATAATTTGTAAAGTAAGGTTGAGAAAATATCAGTAAGCTGGAGCCTTTTGAATTCTGTATTAGCACTAAAATAATCCCAATTTAAAAGTATGCATGAATGCATTAGAATTCAGAAACCATGTGGGTCTCTGTGGTGAGAATACTTAGGATGCTTCAGCTGATAACCTCCAATATATTTACTTTCATTAGATTCCCTGATGTAAATTTAATTAAAAGGAGAAATGAGACCTATCCTATGGTTTGTTTGTATGTTTGTTTGTTTTCATAAGTGGATCAAAACAGGAAGGCTGGAAATATTCATTCCAGCCAGACTGCTTCACTGTGGAACTGGCATACACTTGGTGCCTAATGTATGAAACCAACTTTAATGGCGATACTCAATTATCCATATGAGTCTACATATAGGTCTATAGAAAAAAAGCAAGTTCCTCTTTCTCATCCTTCACTTTTTACTATTATGGCTCCTCTCCCTCTTTAATCTTTTACCTTCTGAGCTCATCACAGAAATCACACAAAATAAATACCTTAAAATATTCATTAGAGATAGTTTTCCCTGACCCAGGCATATCAGAAAAGAAAGAACAACAGAAACTGAAATTCTCATCTGTGAGACTGAGCTGTTTTCTGGAAGGAAAGTCCTTCTTCAAGACTGGACCAGTGCCACGGCCCTGATTAATCCCAGGACAGTCCACACAGTGACTGTAGCTTGGAGAACTACGGGGCGTATCAACAAGCTCATGTGCCTCGATTCCCCTCGTTTGACTCATCTTCCCGAATCATTACCAGCAGGCGTTAGGCTACTTGGGAATCACTATGCGAAGGTTCTGAACTGTTTGCAAAGAGTCTAACGGAAATATTCATCAAAGCGATTCCACATTGTCTTCACCATCGGAGCTGTCCGACAACCAACCGGAGAGACCTGGAGAGCCAGAGTCCAGAACAGCCAGCACGTGGCTGTGCCGTTCCATTTGCTTCCACGTCATTTGTGTGAGAGCTGCCTTCACTGGTGTGTGTCACGAAAAGAGCATAATGATCTCCTTGTTTTAGTATCTTTGAAATGAATTCTTACGACTGAATGTCTGAAAGCCCAGACTCCATTCACCTTTGTTTTCGCCTCCCGCCCCGCCCCCCCGGCTTCGGTCCCCTGCCTTTGGGAGAGTTGATCATGAGGAAGGGGTGAGAACACGCTTGTATCCAACACAAGCCTGCAGGGAGGGACCACTGAGGGCACTGGGTTGGTGGGGGGGCGGGGGAGGAGCAAGCGTGAGACGGTGAAGGTCTCTGACCACTAGGGGGCAGAACTGCTGCTCCAATGAGAGCTGGGGTGACCAAGGACTTCTGGGGACAGGATGGCCAAGCAATTTGGGCAAAGTATTCTGTTTCATCCAAAACACATACCAATGGGAAAACTCATTACTCATTGTTGGGAAACTTTCCCTTATATGGCGACTTCTTGAAAAAAGTAAAAAAATAAAATAAAATAAATAAATAAAAATAAAAATACCATCTACATTCAGACATGCAAATTGTCATTAAAATGTAACTCTTTCAGGAGGGACAAATAATCAGCATAGGTAGGTAGCAGCTTATACTGTGTTATTTTTCAAGCCAGATCCACCTACAGACACCAGTAAATGCTGGTTGCGGAGAAGCTGATCATCATGGGTGCTATCCTTGCCCTGTAAGCAGAGAACGCTGTCAGCCACACACTGCCAGGACATCCCTTGCTTTATTCTCAGGCCCTCAGCGTGTCCAGCAAACATCTGAGCTTTCTGAAGTGAAGGAGTCTGCATGGGGTTTTCTGGGGAAACAGTCCCACTTAATTGTGAACACATTTTCTACATGTAGCATCTGTGGACATTAGTCACATAATTGCGGTGATAATAAGCTCACTGACTTCGTGCACAGGGGACAATCCATCAGGACATCAAATTTGTTTTGCTTTACTCAACGGCCCATCTTCTACTCTGAATGGACAAGGTGGACACCAGCTGTCGCTTCAAAGACGTGAAGCAGCACTTTCCTTCCCTGCCCTGACCCCAGCACCCTCCTCCTCCCTAGGAGTCAGGGAAAACTGTTTCTCCATCTAACAGTTACTGGACAAGGATGATTTTCAGTAGGAGCACAGATGTCACGTCTCTGGGACCTGCTTGCTCTCTGTCTCAGACAGGCAGCCCGTGTGTCCCTCCTGACAGGTTAAACTTACCCCTTTGATTAAAGAAAGACCAGGAAGAAGCAAAGGCTGGAGGTAAATTTCAGTTTTAAGAAAGATGAAGCTGAAATTGACAGGAGAGGAAGTTTGTTGTACTGGGTCAGCGGCCAGATGCCTGGTATTTTCCCTCAAGAACTCGGCTGAGGAAAAATATAATGAAAACTCTCTTTACCAGGGAGAAGAATCACGTTTTATGACAGGCAGCCCTGCTTCTGGTTGTGGGTTTTCCCTACAATAAACAAGATTTGGGTGGGAGAAGGTAAAGTTCAAACAAATAACGTAGAAAATGTTATTCGGTGTGTCTTCTTTTCCTTTTCCTCTCTCCAACGTCATCTGAGCTGATTTCCCCTTCATGATGTGGCCTCTCAGCCTCCCGACAGCTGGTGCCCGGGGAAGAGAGGGGTTCCTGGGGGAAAGGGAGGGGTACAGGGGTCTGCCCCTGCAGCCTGCCTGCAGGCTTCAGGGTCTGGGATGCTAGGTAGTGGGTGTTCACCAGGTAACTTTGTAACAGGGAAGAGCCAAATCTGACTACACGTTGGATCTGTTTCTTTTACTTTAAGCTTTGCTTTTGCTGCTTTTGTTCACTAAAAGGATACTGTCTATACATAAGGGCCTGCCTGGAGGCACCCTGCCGCTCTGCCTGAATGTTAAACCAAAGTGCCTTTGCTCAGGGAAGCATCCTGACCCTGTCCACCTGTGGATGGCTGCAAGAAAGAAGACATTAACACATCCCCTCCCTGAGGCTGGTCATTCCAGGGGACATTTGCAAATCTTACGGCCTTTTTACTATACTTCCTCATCTCCTCCCCCTCTCTGTGCTATAAAAGAAACTGGCATCCAGACCCCCAGAAGATGGTTTTTGGAAGACATTAGTCTGCCATCTCTTCGGTCTGCCGGCTTTCTGAGTAAAGCCCTATCTCTTGCCTCAGCACCTCGTCTCCTGATTTATTGGCCTGTCGTGCAGTGAGTAGAGCGAGCTTGGACTCGGTAACAACTTCAATAGACATGAAACTAACCCTACTTCCCTTCACAGGAATCGGTTTGGGCGTGGGATGCATTTCATCTGAATCTGATCCTCACCAAACGCTTGTCACTCTGTTTTTATCCCTCCTCTAACACGATGCTGTCTCAGGGACACACAAACACTGAAAAAAGCAGTGAAGATGTGAAATAAGACCCTTATCTTCACGATTATTAATTGTCCAACTGTCCATGTCCTTAGGACAGGCGAGAACCTGAAAGACTAGTTGCTGCTCATCTGTTTCCCCTTCAGCTGCAGCGATGAAGCGGCTGCCTCCCAGCTGATCAGAATTCTCAGCCTGACAGCTGGCTCTTCCTGCCAGTTCAGAAACACAGGAAACTGTTTTGTGAGTCCTATTTTCCACTTGTTCCTATGCGCAGCTAGACGTTTTGGCAGCAACAAAAGGTAAGCCTAGAATCACAGATATAGTATAGCTGTTGACACAGGTGTGTGTGCGTGTGTGCGTATAAACTAATAGTACCTGTGTTAATACATATATATGTTTATAAATACTATATATTAGCTGGAAGGTAATATTTAAAACATCAATACAGTAGGCTTACACCTCATATCACTAGTGTTACCATGAACTGTGCCAGAAATGCTATTACAGTCTGAATCTTTACCCTAAGTTCCTTAACGGGAGACTCTGGAAAAGCTCTTGAGAATGAAGCCTGTGCCGGGCAGGCTACTTGGGACCTTAGGGATGTGAAGGAAAAGATTGAAACCAGTGAGGTCCCAGCCCACACCAGTCCCCACGTTTGAGACCAGCTTTTCCAGCACGGGAAGGATGCCTGGCCGACACTGTCACTGGCTTTGCTCCAGCTCCCTCACTGTAGAGGGGAGAGACAATCTAAGTCATTTCAAGGATTTTCAGATGTACAACCAAAGGTGCGTGAAACTCACTTCCTGCACCAGGAGAAGCGATTCTACCCCCTTAAGAATAAAAACAAATGACGACAGAAGCGTACGTGTTCTTATGCCCCACATCGTATTATTACGATCATGAAAAACATTTAAACATAAATTAAAGCTGGACTAGTTTTCTGAGATTCTGAGAGTCACCAATGAATTTTGAGATTGACATGGGAGAGGATGCTTGGCACATGTGAATATTGTAAATTCTTGCAATATTTGTCAACTCTTGGTTGACTAAGTATGTGGTTCCCCACTCAGAGCATTTTCTTCCCTGATAAGGAAAAAACCTAAATATGATAGTTAATAGTTGAAAACAGGGTATCAATTAGATGTATGTCATGTCCTCTTATAACTTTTTTTTTTTTTTTTTTTGGTACGCGGGCCTCTCACTGTTGTGGCCTCTCCCGTTGCGGAGCACAGGCTCTGGACGCGCAGGCTCAGCTGCCATGGCTCACGGGCCCAGCCGCTCCGCGGCATGCGGGATCTTCCCGGACCGAGGCAAGAACCCACGTCCCCTGCATCGGCAGGCGGACTCTCAACCGTTGCGCCACCAGGGAAGCCCTTTCTTATAATATTTTAAACATAGGGCAATCTAGGTCAGACTTTCAGTAGTCAATGTTTGTCTTGCAAAATGCAACAAAAATATTGACTTAAAAGGACAAAGGAGGGCTTCCCTGGTGGCGCAGTGGTTGGGAGTCCGCCTGCCGATGCAGGGGACGTGCTCCGCAACGGGAGAGGCCGCAGCGGTGAGAGGCCTGCATACCACAAAAAAATAAATTAAAAAAAAAAAAAAAAAAAAAAAAAGGACAAAGGAAAGGGCACCTACTCCTTATTTATTGACCAGAGATTTGCACATTTTTAAGAGGAAGGTGGCACCTTAATGCTCTGATGCTCTAAGAAAATGACACATACTACACACAGTGAATAGCAGTTGTTGAGTCTTCAGATAGACCAATGAACTAACTGCCAAATAAGAAGCTTATCTTAAAACCTTGAACAAATAAAAATTTCATTAGGATAAAGAAGTGATATACTAAGCTTAAATAATCTAAACACAAGATACATATTAAAGCAAATACTGTAAACAACAAAAAGAAGCTTGTAATTTGCTGCTTGTAATTGCTTCCTTTATGTAATATATCATTTAGCTAAAGTGTTCAGCATGTGAAGTTATTCCAAAAGCATTTATCTCAAGCTGGAGAAAATATTTGCAAACAATATAATTAACAAGGGGTTAATATCCAAAATATATAAACAGCTCATATAACTCAATATCAAAAAATAATCAGCCCAATCAAAAAATAGGCAAAAGACCTGAATAGACATTACTCCAAAGAAGACATATCGATGGTCAATAGGCACATGAAAAGATGCTCAACATTGCTAATTATTAGAGACATGCAAGCCAAAACCAAAATGAGATATTACCTCACACCTGTCAGAATGGCCACCATGAAAAAGTCTACAAATAACAAATGTTGGTGAGGATCTGGAGAAAAGGGAACACTTGTGCACTGTTGATGGGAATGTAAATTGGTGCAGCCACTACGGAAAACAGTACAGAGATTTCTCAAAAAAACAAAAAATAGAACTACCAAATATCCAGCAATTACACTCTTGGGAATATACCCAGAAAAAAACCAAACACTAACTGGAAAAGATACATGCACCCCAATGTTCATAGTAGCATGAATTACAATATACAAGATATGGAAGCAATCTAAGTGTCCATCAACAGGCAAATGGATAAAGAAGATGTGGTATATATATATATATATATATATATATATATAGGCACAATGGAAAATATTCAGCTATAAAGGAGAATGAAATCCTGCTATTTGCAGCAACATGGATGGACCTAGAGGAATATTATGCTTAGTGAAATAAGTCAGAGAAAGATAGATACTGTATGATATTATGTTTGTGGAATCTAAAATATAAAGCAAATGTATATAGCAAAACAGAAACAGACTAACAGATATAGAAAACAAACTAGTGGTTACCAGTCGGGAGAAGGAAGGGGGAGGGGCAAAATAAGAGTAGAGGATTAAGAGATACAAACTACTATGTATAAAATAAATAAGCAAATAGATAACAACAGGGATATATTGTACAGCACAGGGAATTATAGCCATTATTTTGTGATAACTTTTAATGGAGTACACTGAATCACTATGCTGTACACCTGAAACTAATATAATATATTGTAAATCAACTATACTTTAATAAAAAATAAAAATTTTAATTTACAAAAAAGATGGAAAGTCAGTTATAATTTAATTAGAACTACTAGCAGTGTTGCATCAGTACTGTTGTTACAGTAAAATGAATGTTATAAAATCCTTAGGTTTTTAAACCAAGGTATGGTTGTAATCTGGTAATCTGGCCACTTGTCAAGGTTTTTTCTGTATCTTTTGTACTTGGTACACAGTGGATTCTGAAAGAGTGGGGCAGGAGGAGAATGCATCCTTTGTTCTGTGTTTTTATTAGATGATATTTTTTTGATAGGATCAAGACCAGTGTCAGGTACAAAGAAGGGGCGCTTTCTGACTTTCAGGACCCTAGAGGAGTGGTTTTTAAACTGAAGCTTAGGCCCTTCAGGGGCCTCTCGGGGCAAGGGAATGACTTCAGCGGTGGGGCTAAAGTGGGAGCGATTCCAGGGCACGGGCTTTGGATCTCATCCACCAGTGCAGAGAAAGGCAGTCTCCTCCCCATTCCTCCTCTCCCCCTCTTCCTCCTTTTTAATCTTCTCCCTCTTTTCTCCTTCTTCCATTTCTTCCTCCTCTTCCTCCTTTTATAATCTAGTTTGTAATTCAGTATCTTTGCACTATAGTATCTTAACAAAGGTGTCAATAGCTAAAGCATACACACATACAAACACTTCTAAAACCACTGTCCCAGAGCAACTTTAGGAAGACCTAGATCCACTTCAAAGCTCGAGGTTAATCCAATTCTCTTTGTACGTAGGAAACCAGTTACAGCAGACTTCATGAGCATTTGAGCCACATGGGAAGTTAAGGCTCACCCTCTGGAGTGCTAATTTCCTCCAAGCCATGAAAGAGGGCATAAAAGAAGAGTTCTGAAACCCTCAAAGAATCCCAGGTTCATCTGAGGTTGGAATTCAGATTTTGAGGAAGAGGAACTCTGAGATGGAGCAAAACAGTTCTGGGATCCCAGCTGACAACATCTAGAACCATTCCTAACATCTAGTCCCTGGGAACCAGAAGCACGTGTAGTACTTTCTACATGGGAGTCTCCTGGTATATGTTTGTTCAATAAATGATGCATCATAGCTCAAAATTCCCAAGGAAATTTAAGCATATTCAGATCCTAAGAAGGAATAAAGGAAAAAGGAACCCTGCTCGTAACTTGGGACTGGAGGAGATGCCTCGGACCTGCCTTAAGTCAGAAGTGACTTAGTTCCAGACACTTAGGTACATGTTATTTTCGGAATTTTTTCTTTGACAGGTTTTGAAAACACTGACCAATGAGTTCAAAGCCCACTTTGACTGTGATGATATAATTATGATTAAAATTATCATTTAAAACTCTGTTAATATCAGCAAAGACATAGATATTATCGATATGAATATTCTCCTTGAAGTAGATAGAGGATTAAAGGTGGACAATCTGGGCTCCACTCCCTATTGGGACCCTTATTAGATACACAGCCTTAGGCAGCTTGCTCGCTTCTCTGTGTCTTGCTCTCATCTGTAAGATAGGGAAGAAGTAGGAGTAACACCTGCTCTCAAGCCTTCCCATTCATGCATCCATGCATTGATTCAACAGCATTTATGAGTTTCTTCTCATTGATTACTTACCATGCCCCAGGTCCTTTGCTTGGCACTGTGTGAGTTAACACTGTACATAAAATACCTTGCACAGAGCCAGGATAGGCACAAACAAATAGCAGCTTGTCAAGGTCATTGTTTAAAGATGCAGTTCTTGTCTATCTTCATTTATGCTTGATGCACTGAGAAACAAAATAAGTTTGATAAAACACGGAAATGATATAACCTTCTTGTAAGTAGAATTTCACCTTAAGACCCCCAAATAAATGGCTATCCATATTAGTTTTCAATATATTCTGACCATCTAGGTATAGCCAGCTGTATAATATATCAGCCTTTATTGTAAAGAAATTTGGATTGATATCTAACCTAAAGGCAAACTGTTTCAAATACAGTCAAATCATCTGTAAGATTTTCAGGGGCGTTGGTGAACATCTGGTCAATCACTGGGGTAAAGATTTAAAGACCTTGAAGGGAAAGGCGATATAAGAAATAATTTCTTGATAAACAAGCAAAGGTGTCTTCTATGCCATTAATACTGTAATCACTTTGGCTATTTAATCAAAGTTTTATAAGTTCAAATTAAAAAAAAATAACTGCACCCTTGTTGGGCTAAGTTTGAGACCACTTTTGGGAAAGAGTATGGATTGCTTAGGCTTTGAGCAATTAGATGAAAAGGAAAAATAAGGAATTCCAAATCAGCAAGAGTGTTATTTGTTCACCATCTTCACATATGACACCAAAACCCAAGAAGTTTGAATCAGTCCGTATAGTGTATTGTCATAGGAGAGGGCTTATCTTAGGGGTCTCTAGTTCAGAATAATGGGAGAAACCAGGGTGCATCCACTGCCAATGTATTTAAGTAAAGGAGATGTTAGAGTCGAGATGCTCACAGTTTGCTGTACAAAATGCTTAGATCTTTGTTTCAGCAACCCTCAAAACTATGAGCTTGCTGGCCTCTGTAGGCTTGGCCCCAAGGAAAGATGTAGTATAGCTGAGGAAACTACTGTAAACACAGTAGGACAGATGAGGTCGGACCCCAGGTCGTCCTGAGCACTGTCTCTATGGTTCTGCACAATTCATTTAACTCCCTTGAGTCTTAGTGCCTTCACAAGCAGAATGAACTTCAGTCACTGCCTTCCAGGATGTGTAGAGCCTTAAATTAAATGATGTAAAATCCCACTGCAGTGTCCAGCCTGAGCTTTGCTTCCTTTCTTTCTCCTGTCTTCTCTGGGCTCAGCCAGTCTGTTTTTCCATAACTCTACTTTGAGCGTTCTCTTCAAGCCACTCAGTACTAGTTTGTATCATTCAATGCCTGGAATTTTATTCAGAAGAAACCTTGACGATTATTTTGGGTGGTTAGAGAGACTAATAAAGTGTTTGGCAGGTGGCTGACGGTTGTGGTGAGCTCATGTCTCACAAGTCTTACAAGGGGGTGAAAATAATTCCCAAGAATATTCACAGCATTTAAAAGAGGCATGAGCAGTAATTGGGCCTGCAGAAATTTTATTTGGCCTTCTGACTGCACAATTCAATTTTAAATTCTGACATCTCAATTATAAAAAGGACTTGACATTATTAAAAGTAATTTTTTCCTAAATATCTACAATTTCCTTTTTTTTCACTTCTTGTTAATAAAATTTAGGTAATGAGAATGCTCTTGTAAAAAAGGGCTGGCTGGGGCTGTTGGAAAGTAAAACTTTATGCAAACTCATTACAAAGATTTAACATAAATGGCATTCAACTGTAACATTTACTGAGTAGGTTTTTTTTTTTTTTTTTTTTGGAAGTGGGAAGGACAATGGTCTCTTTAGGAAGAAAAAACAAACAAACAAACAAGAAATAAATGTCCCCTTTGTAAAGTGTGTCTAAAACAATCAAGACAAATTATGCTGGGATCACAGATCTCACTGTGCTTGGTACTGCTATTAAAGATGGAGGCCTGGGGGTCTAGAAAAGGCCTGGGGTCTACGGGGCCATTTCACTGTCTCTGTGAGGAGATGGAGCCCCACAGAGTTAGGGGGCACTGGTCACATCCCCTCAGCCTGGTCAGGGGAGAGCAGATTGGATAACCCGTGGTGATGTGGTCCTCACAAATGTGCATTTCCCCACCCACCCCCCCATCATCCAGCTTTAGAGGACTGATCTAGAATCAATTGTATGTAAGCGACGTTCCATCAAGAAGGTTCCGGGTGAGTCCTAGAAATGGAAGAACACACACTGGCCCTTCTGCCAAATCGCTCTGTCCAGAGACCTGCTTGTCCCATTCCCTGTGGTCACTCAGTGTCCACGGAGAGCCCTCTCGGCCCTGGGTCACCCCCGGGCACACCCTGCATAGGTCTGGAGCACCTGGCACATCATGGTGGCTTCTTGATGCTTCATCCCCTCCTGTCCCAAGGACAGCAAGGCCCGCCCGCTTTCTCCACTCTCTCCTCAGCCCAGGGTTGTATCTCCACAAATAATCCCTGAACTTGTCAAGTGTTTCAGGCCAGGTTGGGTCCTGGATTGTGCCACAGCGCAAGGCTTTTTCACATGAGGAAATATTGTCTCCGCAGTGTGAAATTGACTGCAACTTAAAGTATAATAAGAATTTTGAATAATGGGATGATGGATACATCTCTGAGTACGTTCAGAACTCTCCAGAATTCGACACTGGGGCTGTCAAGGGACATTTTCTTTTTAAGCTGGGTATCTTCATTCTCAGCAGACACTGTCATTCTTGGGTTTACCCAGTGATGGATCCAAAGACCACCAAACCCGGTTTAATATTTTCTCAGTGAAAAAGTATAAGAGGGAGTCAACTGCATTATGCAAATGCTCTCCTTTTGAATAGCTGTGCGAGATGATCTGTTCCTTATAACTGCACTTCTCAGAATGTTATAAGTCTTTTGTGCTCTGCTTGCTCTGCATTTAGAATGAGCATTCAGAAGATTCTGCATTTGGAAGAGTAAAATGCAACAGCGAGAGCTCTATGTTAGATTCCCCTTCTGTGGCTCCTGTGGTGGCAGACTAATGCCCAGAACTGCTTCAGTGGACACTGAGAACAGTGTTTCCCCACTTTAGGGCCATTGGCCTCAAGTTCCTATGGCCGAGAGTCAAATAGACCCACTGAAAACTCATCACTTTCTTCTATTGTGTATACTAAGGGTTTGTGTTTTGTTATTGTTGTTGTTGTTTTAATATTACAGTTAACCCTTGAACTACATGGGTTTGAACTGCATGGATCCACTTATATGTGGACTTTTTTCGATAGTAAATTCTACAGGACTCTTGCAGGAAGGGGGACCCCATCCAGGGCCCTAGAGTGGCTCTTGTCTAATACTTGGAAACGAATTGTCTGAGGAGACACACTTAATGACAAAGCAAGAGACTTTATTGGGAAGGGGTGCCTGGGAGGAGAGCAGGACGATAAGGGAACCCAGGAGGAGTGCTCTGCCACGTGGCTCGCAGTCTCGGTTTTTATGGTGATGGGATTCGTTTCAGGGTTGTCTCTGGCCAATCATTCTGACCAGGGTCCTTTCTGGTGGCGTGAGCACCGCTCAGCCAAGATGGATTCCAGCGAGAAGGATTCTGGTAGGTTGGTAGGACATGTGGACTGGCGTCTCCTCTCTCCTTTTGACCTTTCCTGAATTCTTACCTTTGTTGGTGGCTTGTTAGTTCTGTGTTCCTTACCAGGATCTCCTGTTATAAAATAACTCATGCAAGTTGTTACTGTCTTTGCCTGGCCAGGGTGGGTGGCTGCAGTCAGTGTTTCCCCTAACAGGACTACAAGGCCCAAGGTTGACTGAATCCATGGATGCTGAAACCTTGGACACAGGGAAACGAGGAACTAATAGATCACCATGAGTTAAGTATTCAGGAAATCTTTCTTTGTATTAAAGTAAGACAGTGGATCACTCTAAATTTTAAATAGTTTTGCCAATTGCTTTTTAAGGATAAAAAAGGATGGTGATTAAGAAAAATTCTGCGGTATCTTCATAAAAGCAATATAAGTCACGAATATTAGTTGACATGGTTGAAATAGACACATCACAGTTATTCAAAATAGTATAGGTAACTCTTCCCTAAAAGGTCATACAATTAATATACATCCATGTTTACTAAAGAATTATCCTCTATTTTGTAAACCATAGGAATCGCCACTCCTGGATCATTATATCAGAAGATCAAGAATGCTTCTGAATTCTTGTAATCTGTTTTTTGATCTAGGATTGTACAGTGCATTGTGAAAGGATTTATTTAGACTATGTGTGAGCTTAGTATGTGTTAATTAATAAAGCTGAATGGTTTTTAACATGTTAAACTTTATGTGTTATTAATAAAGTGTTATCCTACAATTAAGAAAAATTACCAAGCACCTGTAGATGCGGAAGAACACAGTACACAACTATTAAGTTATAAACAGATTTCTCCTGGCTGGCTGGTTTGTGCCCCAGCTCCTGCATTGTTCAAAGATCAACTGTATTTCTGAGTCATCAACAATAAATTTGATAGCAGTGAAACTCTTTCTTACTTCGGGTCTGGGATTTCTATTTTGTTTTGTTTTCTTTTTTGTTTTTGCTGCCATGGAAACGCCTGCAGGTGCTCCACTGTGCCCCATCCCACTACACTAGAGTCCTGAGTCGGGGTCAGTGCAGACACGCGACAGGGTGACTTAGGGGAATGCCCGCACCTCCAGGCTAGAAAATCAGCACTTTTGTGTTTTCCAAACAGATTCACCCGATAGCATCGTTGAGCTCATGCGCTTATGGGAACACAACTTATATTAAATTTTCATGGGTTTTCAAAGTTTAATCAATGTGGAAACATTTTCTTGGAAACAGAAGTTAACCAAAAGTTTGACCACGATTGTCTAATCACACTAAAAAGGAGAAACTTCCTATGTTACCAAATAGGTCAGGATAATATCTTTGAAATATATTTTGATTTTATTTTGCCCAGGTATCCAACCTCACCAACACACAGACACAGACACAGACACAGACACACAGACACAGACACACACACACACACACACACACACACACACACACACAACACCTGTCCCTGGAAGGCTTTCCTTTCTAGATTCCTATTCTGAGACTACATACCCTCTGTCATTACACAGATGCTCAAATTTTGTGGGCATTCTTGACTCCCCTTCTCCTGTCTCCCCAAGACTCCACCCAGTGATCTGCCCCTGCATTGCTGCTTCCCCATCTCAGTGCAGCCCTTGGGGGCTCCTTTGGGAACCAAGGAAACTGCCTCCTGCTAACCTCCCTAACTCAGATCTCTCTCCATCCTACTCCATCCTGCACATATCTGGGCAATTAATTTTCTTATATTTCTTAAAATATACATATATATATTCATGTCATATTCAGCTCAGAACCAATATTGACCGACTTTTATTTCCTAATAAATTGAGCTCATATCTGTCTGCCTGGTATTCAAAACCAAGGACCGCCTTTGCCACCATGTTCACCTCCATCACTCCAATTCCAGCTCCTTTGTCCCCAGCAGGACTGAGCTTCTGGATTGTCTGTATCTGCCCAAACCTGCTGATTCCACAGTCCTGCTCACTGGGTTCCCCCAGTGTTGGGCAGGGAGGTGGGGGTGTGTGCTCTGATCCTCCCACACTCTCTACACACAGACATTAAGTTAAAAGGATGCACTCTGCACTTCAGGCAGCCATTGCTCTCATGTATGCAATTTACTACCTGTCGGCCACATGACAAACACTCTACCTGTATTGTCCCCTGCAACCTTACAGGCAACCTTACAAAATAGGCATTGTGATCTCCAACTTACAGATGAGGAAACTGAAGCTAAGATAGATTGAATATTAAATACAAGGTCACAGAGCCTATAAAACGCACTTGGAGGATGCCAAGGAAATCACTTGATAGGAATAAATTTGTACAGAATAGAAGGATCAGTGCAATCTGTAATTCATACTGAGATGACATTATTCTGGAAAAATAAACTTTAAATTTAATATTTTAGAGTAGATTTTTCTGATTGGTTTGAGTAGAGTGAAAGAAGGCATTTGAATAGGAAAGAGCAAGTAGGTGAACTTACAAGCCAACAGTTGGACAGCATAGGGTATGAAGCTGCCACACAGAGGAGGGGCTGGTCCACAAGCCTCTCCACTGACACACCCACCACTGTGGACCTCCTACTTGTTTATCCACGTCCTGTGTTAACTGGTTCTGTTGTTGGTGAATTTTCATTCAAAGGTAGCTTCTATTACTGAAGTGACACAGGCCACTCTGGTTTACGTTTGCATCAATATTCAAGGTTAGCCTTTCAGAGCCTCTCAAATATATGCTGTTGGGGAGATTGAAAGAGTCTAGTGACAGACAACAATGCTCCAGTGTGGTGACGGTTAATCGTTCTAAAAGTGAAAACTGCATCACAGAAAACACAGAAGCAATTTAAGTCCAAGCCAGCAAAGCTCAATTTTACAAGCCATGTCTCTACTGCATGAATATGGTCAGTGAGTAGTTGATGGCCCAGTCCCCGTGTGCACAGGGCCACAGAGCACAGGACACCTGCTGTGGCCACTTCGTTCCAGAGACCAGATGTTCCTGCTACCAGCCTGGGTACCAACAGCCCTCCCCTAAGGCAATGACATTCAGCAGAACCTTCTGTGATGATGGACATTGCCCATTTTTGTATCATCCAGGACAGTAGTCTCTAGCCACATGTGGCTCTTGGGCAAATGAGGAAATAAATTTTGTTTTAAATTGGGGTAAAATATACATAACCTAAAAGGTATCATTTTAACCATTTTTAAGTGTCCAGTTTAGTGGCATTAAGTACTTTTTTCATTTTTTGTACAACCATCACCACAATCCATCTCCAGAAATTGTTCTCATCTTGTAAAAAATAGAAACTCTGTTCTTATTAAACAGTTAATCTAGATACCTCATATAAGCAGAATTCACAATGTATGTTCTTTTGTGACTGGCTTCTTTCACTCAGAATAATGTATGTCCTCAGGCATCATCCATGTTGTACCATGTGTTAGAATGTCCTTCCCTTTTTAAGGCTGAATAATATTCTATTGCACGCCTTTACTGCGTTTTGTTTATCCATTCATCTGTCGATGGACACTTGGGCTGCTTCCTCTTGGCTACTGTGAATAATGCTGCTATGGACATGGGTGCACACATATCTTTTTAGTTGAGGAGCTAAATTTTTAATTTCATTCAATTTAAATTAACTGAAGTGTAAATAGCCACATGTTGCCGGTGACCACCATGGTGGACAGCAATCTCACTGGTGTAGCTGGACCATGGAGCACCTGAGTTATGGATTTGGCCACTCCCGTCTCAAATATTCCAGTGAGGAACAGGCAATGGGGATAGCCCAGCATCTTTAGGCCAGGGCTGCTCTCCCGGGAATTTGGTCGAGTGCACTTAGAGTTGTATTGAAATATTGAGAAAGGGTGCAAAATTATGATCACTGCGGTCATGCACAGCAGTGCCACCAGTGTGGGGAGACTCAGTTTGGTCGTTAACTGCTGTTCCACCTGAATCCTCAGAAACCTGAGCTCTCGGGCCTGTCTTCTTTCTATTGAATGAAACGCCTGCAAGGACTCCACCATTAGGATCAATAGCCCAGCCATTATGTTGGCAAAAGCAGCAAATCACATTTACCTGGATTGTCAGACTCATTATTATAAGCAGATGGCAGCTCACGCACTACAGTGCAAGCCCGAAAAGACTGACATTATTTCAAATTAAAATCTATAATGCTAATACACATCTCCGAGTCTTTGTGCAGGCCTGAGTGCATTAATCTTCGGAATGATCTGCTGATGTGCTCGCTGCTCTGGCTGTTTTCACATGAGTGGAGCTAAAAGGAAGTCTTTTAACTGAGAATGCTTAACATTTATTCATACAGATTGATAAAAGCTAACATAGAATTTTCTTTACTAGTAGCTCCCTAAGAAGAATGAATGGACATTTGAAAGAGAAATTCCAAGTTCAGGGGACCCAGAAAGAAATGCTCCAACACAGGAGAAGCAATGTCATGCCCCTCAGCCCAACACAACTTCATCAGGTTTGTATATTCATTTAATCTCTGCAGCAGCCTTTTCTGAGCATCTGTGGAATGGAAAATGCCACAGAGTGGAACTATTAGGAGAGACCCTCGATTTATCGAAGGTTTTTCATAAATGATGCTGGAATTTGTGCTTTCAAATTGAAAAAAGATGAAGAAAAGTTTTTAGGAAACGATTGTTGCTGTCTTGTAACTCCTGTATGAAAAGGAACATGTTATGCTTTTGAAGACTGTACTTCTTTAAACCATTTACCCACATGTGTTATCTTTTTCTTAGAAAGTGACACATGAATTCTCTTCCTGAGGCCTTTGAACAGATGAAATTTTAATGATCGATGTGTCTTCTGTTGTTGTTTTTGTTCATGATTTGGATTCTCTGGTTGTTCTCCCGTGTGTTCTAAGATCCACAATCAGGTTAAAGTATGTGTAGAAACATCAGAGTACACAGAATGCTCAGAGAGAAAACTGTTTTTATTTTTATTTTCTAATGTTTAAGGAGGTGACAATTGCTATAAAGCACACCCATTTGAATTCATTTATAACCAAAACCAGAAATATTTTCTTAATGGGCTGAAAACTATATTTTAGACAGAGTAAGAACTTTTTTCTAGTACAGAAAGAGGCCTTAAAAAATGAAAAAAGGAAATGTGTAAGACGTACTTTATTAACTGAGTTAATAAGGAGGTGGTAGAATTATGGGCTTGAAGTGACATTTACACTGAAAAGATTTCAATTAATTTTTAATAATTTTCTCTCCCAAGTCAGGTCAGAACCAAAGATTCAAACCACTGGGAGAGTTTGTTCAAAGATGCTCATAAGATAAGCTTGCCTGTCTATATTCCTATTAAAAGGGTTAATTATACACCCCATCCAATAAAACCGAGTGAAGTAATGTCTTGTTTATCCCATAATCCAAATGTTGGCAAGCCAGTTACACAGAACACAGCTACAAAACCTCAAAGAGGGAAGGCTGACCTCAAGACTGAAAGGAGACCAACTTCAACCAAGTCCCTGCACGTAACTCTGGAAAAACAATAAAGTCTGGAATTTCAGAAAATAAAGAACTTTAAGGATCATTTACCTCATGCCTGTAATTTTAAAGATGAGAAAACAGGAGCCTAGGAATGTTACATGGATTATTGGACAGCACGCATTGCGTTGGTTTGTGTCCCATAGAACAGCTCAGGTGACATCTGCAAGTTCCAGGTGGCTGTGCATGTCTTGCTTGGTGCTGAGGAAGAGGAGAGCATGGTTGTGGGTTTGGAAGATGTTCGGCTGGGTGGGATTCCAAGGTGACGCCACGGGTCCCCCTCCGTGAGGACGTGCTCTGTAGAATCCCTTCTCTTTGAGGGGGGGCCGAGCTGTGGATATGTTGGGATGGCTCTCCCATGGCTTTTGTTTCCTTGGGCTGCCATAAAGAGCACCATAGATTGGGTGGCTTAAACAACAGGAATTCATTGTCTCATGGTTCTGGAGGCCAGAAGTCTAAGATCAAGGTGTCTGTTCATAGGGCTGGTTCCTCCTGAGCCAGTGAGGAAAATCTGTTCCAGGCCTCTCCCCTGGCTTCTGGATGTTTACTGGCAAACTTTGGTGTTCCTTGGCTTCTAGAAGTATCACCCCCATCTCTGCCTTCACGTTCACATGGCACTTCCCCTGCGTGTGTGTCTGTGTCCAAGTTCCCTCTATTTATAAGGACACTAGTCCTATTGGATCGAGCCTACCCTACTGACCTCATCTTAACTTGACTACATCTGTAAAGACCCTATTTCCAAATAAGGTCACATTTGCGAGTACTGGGGTTAGCACTTCAACATTTCTTTTTTTGGGAAACAAAATTCAAATTATAACACCTGTGATTCGGTTTTGTTCTATGGCAAAGGTAGAGGTATTCTGCAGGTGTAAAACTCAAGTCCTTGATGAGTTGAATTGCAGGTATTCAAAATGCAGATTGTCCTGGGGCACCTGACCTCTCTGGGTGAGCCCTGAAAGGAAGGTCTGGAGGAGACAGGCTCCAGGCAGAAGGTGTGCTGTGCTCTGCTCTTAAGGAAGAAGAGAGAACTGAATGACGAGATGGCAGCAGCCCCTGGGAGCTGTGAGGCTCAGTCCTACAGAGAAAGGAAATGTCCCCCCCCGCCAGCCAACACCTTGACTGCAGCTTGGGCCACCCTGAGTACAGGGTCCAGACTCCTGACCCTCGGAAACTAAGATAATAAATGTGTGTAGTTTTAGGCCACTGATTTTGTGATAATTTGTTATGGAGCAATAGATAACTGATTCAGAAAACACCTTCCACCTGCATCGCCTTGACGTCCTCATGGGTGAGGTTGGAATACAAAGCCTACCTCAAAGGGCCATTTTCAGAATTAAATACATATCAAGTAAACATAAGTTCTATCCTAACCTACCACCCAAAACTTTCTCCTCATTTTAACAAACTAAAACTAAAATTGAGTAACCCAGAACTATCAAAGAAAGGCAAACTTTGTGATGCAAGAAGTTGAAGTTATTTGAAATATACATTAGACAGATTGATGCCATCATGGCTTAGTTGAAGAAAAAATTGCCAAAAGAAACATTCTAGTTCATTGGAAGATGCAGTTTTACAAAAACCTCCATTTTAACATGCCAACAGCTAAATGAGTTATTTTGCTGATAACCTTCAGCTGCAGAAGTGATGCTATATCTCACAGATCAAATTTTTAGAGCAATTTTCTCAAAAGTCAAAATAAACCTATAAACTGTCATTGTTGTAACACCTTTTATATTCCACTGCTACTTATGTCCTATTTGCAATGCTTCACACCTGTGTTCTTGCCTTCAACATAACTTGTTCTCTGTAAGCAGTGGTCTCCGTGCCTTTCCGGGGCCTGGGAACAAAACGTAAACTTTCCTCTTTCATGGAGCTTACTCTTGAGCAGGAATGCAGTTGATATCATAAAACATATCTTAGCCTTTATTCCTCTCTCAGCACCTAGTGTATGTCTTCATTAAGCCATGAAGACGTTCTCTAGCTTTTGTAATACACATATTATGAAAACAAAGATGTGCCTTGGCTTACATCTTCCATTTCTTATTGATGGTGTGGATGAGACACCTTATTTACCACTGAGCTCACTCTGTGTGCATGTGGCACAGAGTTTGAGGAGAATATTTGGCAATTAGGAGCAGCCCTGCGTCTGGGGTAACACAGCCTGGGAGCCACTTGTCAGAGGCATCGTCTGGGCTGAGTTTTGGATTCTTCCCTGTAGACAAAGGAGTAACATCCACTTCTCAGGGTTGTTTGGATACTAAAAAAAAAGTCTTGCACAAGAAAAGAATCTGTGTTCCAAGGCACTGGGAGTTGCAGACCTACCATTCACACCTACTTGATTGTAAAGTCCTTTTGTGCATAGTGTATATTAAAGATCATTTAAAAAATAAAATCCTTTTTATTAAAAGAAAAAAATCCAATAACTTTGATATATTTAGACTCTGTAAACACATAAAACAGG
Organism: Physeter macrocephalus; assembly: GCF_002837175.3. Classification (NCBI taxonomy): domain Eukaryota; kingdom Metazoa; phylum Chordata; class Mammalia; order Artiodactyla; family Physeteridae; genus Physeter; species Physeter macrocephalus. The sequence continues at coordinate 18,785,101 of NC_041221.1, read as the reverse complement.
TGTCAGAGTAGAAGACCTGCTTTGGTTTGTCGACCGGAAGTTTCCATGCGACACTCAACTTTGCCCATTTCGCCTTGCAAGGGTGAGGCCCCTCTTCCTCTCTGCCCACTTCCTCTCCCCATCCCACTGTATTATTTCTGACTTTATGAGGCCCCAGTTCACTCTCTCCTTACCCCTTTATCTGTGTTTGCACCATTGGAATCTCCCTGGTGCAGCCGTCTGGAACAGATGCCGTGGAGCTGCAGAGCATGTCAGAGCGAGAATGACTGGGGCAAGATTGCAGACGTAGGAACACGGGCCCTGAATGAACCTGGCCTTCAGGACTCAGGCCCTCAGGGTCTCATATGCACTGTACTATGCTGTTCTTTCTCTCATCCTCAGACCTGCCCCACCCTTGAGCCACTGCCGGTACAGCTGAGCTCTCCAAAGCAAGTCCATTCTCCGCCTCTGAGTTTTCTCTCCCCATTCTATCTGGAACCCTCTTTTCTAAAGCTTTGTCCCTACCCTATCACTGAAAGTGCTCTTGGTAAGTCAGCGATGACCTTCATGTTCTGAGAGCCGATGGTCAGTCCTGATCTTACCTGACCCAGAAGGAGCATTTACCAGGGTTAATCAACTCTTCCTCGTTAGAAGCTGTTGAATCATGTGCTTCTGGAGCATCACTTTCTCCGGGCTTCCTTCTACCTCACCAGCTCCTCCCTCTCAGGGGAAGCCCTAACTTTGATACTTTCTTTAATGTTCCAGCCTCTTAAAGTCTGCATGCCTCTGGACTCAGCCCTTGAGTCCCATCTCTATTTAGATTTCTTCTTGTGATATTGTCCAATCTCCTGCCTTTCGATAACATCCACGCACCAACAAGTCCAAATTTCCATTTCTAGTCCTATCTTTCCCCCTGAGCCTTTCACTTTATGGAGCGTTTTATCTGTACCAAGCCCTTTAATTCTGACAGCCACTCTGGAGCTAGGCCATGTTGTTACCACCTTATTCTGCAGATGGGTAAACTAAGGCCCAGGAAAGTAGCCAACTCAATTCGGAGCCAAATCCAGCTTCCAGTGTTCGTATTTAATACTATGCTAGTCAACTCTGAAGGGTCAGTAAATCCCTCAGGAGGGAGAAAGATCCATGTTTTCAAATTCTGGGCTAATGCCTTTCTTGTTTCCTACACTTCCGTGCATATATGGACTTTGTTCATTTGACAAATAATCATCAACCCCTTCACATATATTAGACACGGGCTTGCATTTGTACTCTACTTTGTGATCTACAGAATGACGTTAAGACACTTTCCTAGGTGATTTTCCCAACCAGTCTATGAGGAAACAGGACAAGAATTTTTGTTATTATCTCCACTTCCTGGATGATATCCGAATCAGCCTAACCCCCTTACGATTCCCTCCCTCCAGCTGGAAGCATCCAAGGAGGCTTTATGAAGCAGGTTTCCCTGACGATGCCTCAAATTTTTCTCCAGTTCTTCATCGTGGACCACCCTGCTGTCTTGTTCACATCTTGCTTTGATGCTTCTTCCAGTCCCCAAAGCAGTTAGCATTTTGGCCAATAGCATTCAGGGACCCTGCATCACCACCTTTGCCAACTTCCCACCCCCTGGGTCTCAGGAGGGTGCAAAGAAACACAACAGAAGTCCGGGTGAAAATCTGTGTCCTCCACATCTGGGCTGGGAGCTTTCTCTGCCGCTCTGAGTTGCGGTGCTGAGCCTCACTGATGTCAGATGTTGCTCTGTTATGCGAGTCCTCGCTTTAAGCCCTTTAACTCAGGAGCCAAATTATGAGTCCATTTTTATTCTTAGAGCCAGAGCAGACACAATCAACTTCATTTCAGTGCTCTGATCATAAACCTCCATGTTAAGGTTGTTCCTTTAAATCAAGTGTTTATGGGTCCTAGAAGCACCACCTGGAAATTTTACCTTAAGGTCCTAAAGTCATTTGGCTACAAATTACTTAATATTCTCTTGCTCCTATTTCCGTGGTCTGGATTTGATTATTTCTAATTATCATAAATGCCCTTCTGCATGCCAGACTTGTACTGTTACAGCCACTCCATCAGCCGAATATTTTATGTTCATGCTCAGAATCAAAGAGAGCAGAGTTCTAAGTCACGCACGTCTTCCCAGCCCAGGGCTGAGCCATTTAACAACCTTCAAACCTCTTATTCTGCAACAGAGAAAGACTACACATGGCTCATCCTTTTCCTCATTGTGGTCAGTCAGATTCTACCATGGGCTGTTGTCTTTTCCTCCTGAAAATAAGCGCTGACTTCACAGAGACAACCACGATAGATGTGAGAGGCTTCTTTGCTGTTAGCTTGGATTGTGGCTCCTTTTGTATATTTTATAATCGTATGAATCGTGGTCCCAAGTACAATTTTGTGTCATCCCCAGCTTTCGGAGAGGTCATGGGAGATAACTCCTGCTGGCATTTGATTATTCCAAGAAGCCCAAGGAGCCTGGTCCAACTCTGGGCAGCACTCCTGGGCATAAAACACCCAGAATCGATGCTTTAATCCCCAGTCTTACTCCTGACCCCTGCTTTTCAGTCCAGCTCATCCTGCAGGCTGAGTAGTCGGAGTTGTGGCTCCTCCGGGCTGTCAAAGGTGCAGGATAAGAAAGCTGAGTTACAGCAGGAGGCGAGACGCAGGTCACTCCCTGACTTGGCGCTGACCTTTTCTGCTCTGAAGGCCCCTGCTTTCTTCAAGAGTGAGCCAACCTGACAGAGGCAACACCCAGGCTGGAGGTTCACATGCATCCTTTCCACTCTGTATTCACAAACTAGAGACACTTTCCCTCTTCTCATTCCCTTCAAAAATTCTGATGTACTTCCCAGTTTAATTTGACAAACACTTCTGCCTGGGTTGCTTGCTGTAGGGTCAGGTGTACAGGGCCATTAGGAATGGCTGGACCTGTCAACGTTTCTCCTTTTAGGACTTTGTCCAGTCAGACCCAAGCTCCAGGGATTTGGTGATTAGCAGAACAAAGCTGGATCTCTATCATGCTCTTTTCTACTTTACCTTTAAAAATCCAAGTAAATCATTACCTGACTATTATTAAATGGAAATTGTCTATAATAAGGAATCAAAGGAGAATGAAGCAAACTCTTTCAAATATCCTGAGCTTCTAGAAAAGGAGGTCGGATCAGAGGACTTAAATTTATAACGCAGATTTTGATGCTTTCAGTCTTCAATTTCTTCCAAAATAAAAATTTCTAAACAACAGAAACCACTCATAGTATAGAAATAATTGGGACTAGGCTTTCGATAAATAAATGATGAATTAACAAAATATAGAATTCTTTATTTGATCTTTAATCATTAATATGATTATTAATAACCTTTGCATGGCTTCCTATGGTCCCACAGAGCTAGAAAAAACATTACCTGCTAATGATTTTAGCTGTAAATTGAATGGATCATCAACATTTGTATAAAACAAACAAGCAAACAAAACAACAGGGAAGAGGTCTGTGGGACAACACTAAGCATTTTGGGTCCTTGAAGGTAGGGGAGGGGTCCCACCAGCCACAAGGAACAAAACCCTGCAGAGGCTGGCAGATCTCAGTGCAGCAGCCATGGAGACCCTGCTCCCTAGATGGACAATATCCCTGTCACCTGCCACAAAGAACTCAGAATAAAAAATAAAAGTTCCTGAACACAGCATACAAACCTTTTAGAAGATGTGAATATCAGCATTGCTTTTTCCCTGAGTCATCTTCTTACAACCAAGGCTCCAGCTACTCTGATCACTCATAAATCTTTTCTGCAGCCAACAGGATTTTTCTAAGAACTGATCTCACAGTTGTGAGATACTGTAGATAGGCAATTTTAATATCTGTCACCTGCTGTATTATTGCAGCATCATACCTGTTTCTTTTATTGAAGAGTTATTTTAGCCATTTATATTCCATATATTTATGGAATTCATATATAGTCATTTTATATAATTATCAAGGGGTTTGTTTGTTGTTAATAATTGAACACTTAATATCTTGCAATTTACTCTGAGTAGCACATGAGCAATATCATTATCAAATAGTTAGATATTTAACCAACTTGTCAAAGGCAGTTTCCTATTTACAAATTCTATTGAGAGTATCAACTATATGTTCACAGATAGCTGAGAAATTTTGCTTTCAAAATAAACAAGCAAGTGCTTGTTCTGCCTGAAACTATCCTTTAAAAAATATTCTTTTGTGAATAGTATTGTGACATGCTCTTTTTATATTAAAATAATTGTAGAGGCTTCCAGTATGTCTGAATTTCCTTTGTCTAATTACATTAATTCAGGATCTCCTACCCTTAATCACAAACTTGTCAATGCTGCTACAGTTGTTAAATCTGATGAATAGACTTATTTCTTAAATCTCTGCTTTTACTCCCTCTTTCACATGCATTTGCTCAATGAGCATAACTCTAAATCATCTTAGTCGAGGAGGGAACAGCCAGTGTATGTTGGGAAATGTTTCATTACCTGCTGCCTGAAAAGAAGAAAACACACCCTGATTCTTAGTGTTTGCTGATTTCTCTGATATATACGCTCCCTGCAGAGTCAGGTTCAAGCTACCAAGGTGACAGCACCAAGCAGAGTTGGGGAGATGGACACCAAGCAGAGTTGGGGAGATAGGAAGAAATGTGCACAATAAACTCTCTGGAGTTGTTTGGTGCCACATCCAGTTTTTTTCCAAAGAAAACAACTATAATGACCTCCTTGTCTCAAGACCTTGCTCATGCTCTTGAGTAAGGAGAGCGCTAGACATTTTTTTCTTCCATCCCATAGAATGTTTCATTGCACAAATCCTGCAGCTAGTCATTCCTACCTGATGATTGTTCATCAACACGTGAGGTCAATGCAAGTACATCTGAGCTTCCTAGGTTAAATCTGTGCAGCTCTATCCTCCCACTGCGCTTCAAGACATATATGCATTTGTTTCCTTCTCTCACAAGCATGGTGCACTAAACTTTTCTTGTGATCATTGACACGTCATGGGAAGGACCTGGGAAACCATGTTCTGCAGTCTTAAGTCACCTAGAAGTCACTGTGTCAACCTACTTCCAGAGGAAGAGCCTAGAGACTAGTGGAATCTTCAGGGCTGTTTCTCATGTTGTCTGGGGAAAGAGGACGTGTGTTTTGTGGGTTGAGGGTTTGAGTTTTTTTTTTTTTTTAGGGTTTGATTATTAAAATTGCTTGAGAACGCCAGAGTATAGCTCTCCACGATGGAAGAGGAAATACTAGCTCAAGATCCAGGAGTGAACAGTATCCAGATTGCATCTTTAGTCCAGGCTCTTGGACTGGCTGTGAGCTGGAAATAAATCACTAAGAAATGGGGCCACTGATGTCCAAGCATGGGTCTATCGTGTGTCCATCCAATTTATCCAAGTTGGGGAAAGATTGATCATCCTTCAACAATAATCAAGATAACTCCCTGCACCCTAGTGGTCTTAGGATAGCTTCTTAGAGCCTACTTCTATGAGAGAAATCAGAGGCATGAAGAGTCACGGTGATAAATGAGTTAAGAACCCAGTGTTCTCTCTTTGGGTGTGAACAGTTGTCTTTCTTGGGCTTTTGCATAAACCCCCAGAGCCCTTAGAAATGCAGGGAAGATGAAAAGCCATAAGGAAGGTACTAAGCTGCTTACTAAGATGTAGAGGGGACTACGGTGATTAATTAGAAACAATGCAACACCTACAATATGTTATGAAGCAGTTTATGATAATTACATATGACAATTTTGTACTGTTAAACGGGCAAGTACTAGTAAATGTGACTTAGTTAATAGGAACTGTCTACATGGATTGTGATTTTTCTTAGAAATATGCTTCATATGGATGAATTTTTCTCTCTGCAATTAATGCTGAAAAAGCAATGGCATCCCCACTCCCAGTGGGGATCAATACTGCAGATGAGTGAACTTCTCTATGTTTCTTCTTCCCTTCCTTTGAGTTTAGTAAGATGTTCAAATGTTAAGACCTTGTGAGGACTGTTTATAGCAGATGTTTGTGCAATCCCATAAGAACAGACCCAAAAGAGGATATAAAATAGGGCCATGAGGAAGATTAATAAATTGATTAAAAGTGATTCAAAAAGCACACGGAGATCCTGAGAGTGTGAACAAGAAATGGAACATTTGATTGATGCTGCCATTGATCTTTTTGGAGAATGGAATTTGAAAGTGGATTTTGTTTGGAGTATAGAGTTCTCTTAGGCAGAATGCTTTTGCTTCATAACAACCAGTTTTTCATTTAATTCAGTGTCTCCTTACATTTTCTTCCAGTTTTAAACAAGATTAAAAGTCAGTATTTATCCAAGAAAATGTCCATACCCATTTTCTTCTACATATTGTCCTGGCTTTCTGCTTGGGTTTGGGTTAGATGTCATTGCCCCTAAGGGAGATTAATTTCCCTTGTGGTGAATTCTCTTTGTCAACATGAGGAGAGTCAAACCCAGGCCAAGTTTGAAAAACAATGAAGACAGAGGAACAGGCTATTCAAATAGTCAGTAATAGGACAATTATGCCAAGTATGGCAAGAAGTCAAGATCATCACCTTTGCTCTCTGTCTATATAGTCATGCACAAGGTACACATCTTCAGTGACTCTGACCAAGGCTTAAGCTCCTCCACCCTGAATAAATTCCATGGGTGATGACATCATCTCCTTTCTCCTCCTCCCCCCATCCTCCTTCTCCTCCTCCTCCTCCTTCTCCTCCCATTCTCCTTCTAATTCTTCCTCTTCTTCTTCTTCCTCTTCCTCTTCTTCTCCTTCTCCTTCTCCTTCTCCTTCTCCTTCTTCTTCTTCTTCTCATTCTTGGGAAAAGTATAGTATAAACTCAACATCCAAAAAAGTACTTACAATCACAGGAAAATTATTATACAAATAGAATTTGGCCTGTCTGGTCCTTTGCCTTTTTCTTGCAAAGGATGGCCCAGAAGTTGTTTGTTGCTATCTGTATCAAATAGAATCTCTAACTTCAAGTTTATGTAACTTCTCCCCCTCTTAACCACGGCAAGGGGCCAAATATCCTCTTGCTTAGAGTTTTAAATTGATTTGTTTTTCTAATATACATTCCAAAGTACATCTTGTTATAGATAAATTTTACATAACAACATTGTATGTGAAAATAGGACCTGAGTTTGAATTTCTTGTGTTGCTTTGGTATCAGCAGGAAGCTTTGAAGGGATGGAGATTTCATCTGGAGCTACTTTGAGCTCACAACCTCTCACTATAATACACAATACTAAAAAAAAAATCTGTGCTGAGGACAGCAAAGAGGGATGGTCCCATTACCATCTGTGGCTATTTCAGGCTGCTTTGTTCTTGATGCTTCATGTGATGGTGGTGGAGGCCCAAATGGGCACACCATTTCACAGCCTTTTCAGAGGCCACATAATTTGTACTACACAACGTCATGAAAATTTTAACAGCATGTTTTCACTCCAGTGATAATGGCCATGGATGAGATGTACTCAACACCAGCCTTGGGCTCCTGAAGAGGTGGGAATTTATCTTTACACCATTCTTCACCCTCAATGTTTGACTTCCAAGACTCTCTTTACTACTCTGTTTTCCAGCATGAGCACCAACTAATCAGACAAAAGAATACATGTTTTTCTTCATCTTTTTATTTCTTCTCTTGTGGTTTGATGATTTTCTTTAGTAGTATGCTTGTGTTCCTTTCTTCTTAGTTTTTGTGTATTTATTGAAGGTTTTGAATTTGTAGTTGCTTTGGGATTCACCTATGTTGAACTATAACTATATGTACTTCTTTTATGTTGGCAGTCATTTAAGTTCCAACACATTCTAAAAGATCTACATTTTTACTTCCCTCCCCCAATTTTGTGTTTTTGATGTTATATTTTATATTTTCATGTTTCTCCCTTAACTATTTATTGTAGTCATAGGTGCTTTTTATAATTTTTTTCTTTTCTCTTCGTACTGGCTTATTTAAGCCGTTGATCCTCAGTCCTTAATATATATATTTTTTCTAGTGGGATTTCTCTTTCCTATTGATTCTTACTTCTTTTCCAGTTAGAGAAGACACACAAGATAAGGATGTCCACTATTGCCACTTCTATTCAACATAGTATTGGAAGCACTAGCCACAGCAATCAGACAAGAAAAAGAAATAAAAGCCATCCAAATTGGAAGGAAAGAAGTAAACTTGTCATTATTTGCAGATGACATGATACTCTACATAGAGAACCCTAAAATCTCCACACAAAAGCTATTAGAACTAATAAATTAATTCAGTAAAGTTGAAGGATACAAAATTAATATACAGAAATCTGTTGCTTTTCTATACCCTGATAATGAACTACCAGAAACAGAAAGTAAAAAAAAAAATGAAACAAAACAAAAACAATCTTATTAAAATTCCATCAAAAAGAGTAAAGTACCTAGTAATACACTTAAATAAGGAGGTGAAAGACCTATACTGTGAAAACAATAACAAACATTGATAAAGGACACTGAAGAGGATACAGAAAATGGAAAGATAATCTGTGTTCTTGGATTGGAAGAATTAATATTGTTAAAATGACTATACTACCCAAAGCAATATATAGATTCAATGCAATCCGTATCAAAATACCCATGACATTTTTTCACAGAACTAGAACAAACAATCCTAAAATTTCTATGGAAGCACAAAAGACTCTGAATTGCCAAAGCAATCTTGAGAAAAAAGAGCATAGTATGAGAAAGTTGAGAAAAATCATTACATTATAACTAAGAGTGGAATAAGTAGCAGGTTGCCCAACCTAGATCAGTTTCCAAAAGGCTGACATCAAGGGGGTCGTCTGGGCAAGATGGCATTAGTGGGAGTAGGCATGACTCATTGGGTAAGTGACACATTGCAAGGTGAAGAGGATCAAAGAAGATCAAGATCATCAAAGAAGGTACTGATTTGAGGTTATAGGTTAGAAATAAGGATGAAAGGAAAAAATTAGAAGCAAACATTCCTTTTCATATAAATGAAGAAATTGAGAAAAGATAGAGTAGGTATCATTGGCTGCACAGATTAGCAAGATATTCAAGATTAGCAAGACATTCAGACACTTATGCTCTCTAGATATGACTACAAGGGCAATGTTCACCAATTTCTATATTTTCTCTCCCATCTGGTGCTGAAGCAAACCAGCAACTTCTGCTGGAATGAATTGAAGGTCAAATAAAGGATTGGGTAAGAAAAGAGATGTATTTTATAACTGCCACATAACAAAGAGCTCTTTAAAAAGAATATCTATTCCCTACCATGTACTATTTGTTTTTATTTTAATAATACTTGCCCCAAATTCCATAACAAGCCACAGATTGTGTTCACAGGTGTTGTGTCTCCTAACCCTCCCAGTAGCCCTACATAGGAGAGGGCATGGATGAGATGACCTTGGTGAAATATGAAATGGTTCTACAGCAAGCAGGTGGCACTGTCCAGATTTGACCATGACCATGAGTGTCCTAAGACTAGTGCTCCTTGAGTCTAAGCAGCTTGTGCAATCTCACCTCATCATTGACTCACAGGCACCATAAAAATGAAAAACAAAAAAAAAAATACCAGCTCTATATTTCATGTCAAATTTATACATTTTGCTAGATACACTGCATTTCTGATGTAAAACCTCGGTTGTGAATACATTCCAAGTGATAAAGAAGATATCTAAGATATAAAATTTCTTTATGAAAATAGCTGAGCCTCTAAGATCAAAGGCAATAATGTTAATTGAGGAACATTTTTTTGTATGATCCACTGGTAAATACATATTTTTTGTGTTCTTGTCTCTTTAAAGCTTATACTTTAAAAAAAGCTTATACTTTAAAAAGTATATACTTATACTATAACAAAAGTATGTTGTTATACCCATTATGTTAATATCTTAAGAATTTTCAACAATTTAAATATTTTGGAGATCCTTTCTTAAATTAAATATATTCTCTCTGAAAGTTGGTGTGTGAGAAAAAATAAAGGGGAAAAAAGAGAAATGTTAACACCAGGAGAGAAGACATAATTAAGACTTAATCACAAAGCAAATTTTACAGAGGGAAGTCTATAACACATATGACATCTACATTAATACAAAGTAACTTCCATTTTAATCCATGTTGTTACAATATGTACAAAAAATTAATAAATCTTGGGATATCATTTTAAAGTGTGAACAGAACAATGAATTTTAGTGAATGCCAGTTTTGTGGTATTGATGGTAATTGTACGTCCTCATCTGCTTACGAAAAATTAGATAATTTTATCCAGCTTTCAAGTTATTTTTCTTTTTACACCATGCAACTGGAGTGGTCCAGCCATTCCATTCTCTCAGACTATTCTGTGGGAACCATTGGTTGGAATGTCTAGACACCTTTAAACCTTGTAGAATTTCCTGACTGGAAAGAACCATGATAGTCATTTTGTACACATCCTTGGCAATGAGAGAGCTTTGCTGGACCTCCTTTGCACTGCTCTCAACTCAATAAGCAGTGATTTTCCATTTAATTTTGTACCTTCTTTACCTTTTGTTCATAACTAAGGTTAAAGGTGGGTTCCTTTGTTAAATACAAGGTAAAAGGTCCAATGTGTATATAGTATTGTCACTTACCCTTACAAATATCTGAGCATGCTTAATATTCAGGTTCTAAATAATCAAGTAGAATAGCTCAGTGACAATTTGTTTACATAAAATGTCTTTTTTTTGTTTTTGCTTCCTTCATCATTAAACAACTATCTTTTGAGTGTCTGCTAAGGCTAGGAATATAGCAGTCAATTAAAATCAGGGTTAGGCTTTGACTTCCACTTATAACGTAGAAAGGAGTACAGAGCTTTGCTTCAACCCTAATGAGGAGAAGAAGGCAGTCAATCTACTAAATTTCATTTAAGAGAGATGATTCACAACTCAACCAAGGAAACAAAATCCCATAGAGAAACAAATCCCTCAAATAAGAGGCAAACAAACTAGCTCTTTCCCTTTGGTGGAGCACAGAAGAAAGGGGTGGCCCCATTTTAAGTGGATATCAAGAACTTAGATATAATTGTAAAGAATTCTTCTAGACTCAGTGCTGGCTGCTATGTTAGTTTGGAGTAACTGCTCACACCCCACCCTGAAACAAGCAATGTTTGCATTCACTTGCAGTCATTTTTCCATAGACCTTTATTGTGGACACATATGAGAAATCTAGGGGAGGCAAGAGGATGGTGCAGGTATGCGGGAGGTAACCGGGGGCTCCTGGAGGACAGGTGTAATGCCTACAGGTACAGAACAGTTTACTTCCACATTTCTAAGAAAGTTTCTCAGTTCATTCACAGTCTGGAAATTATGTTCCCCCAAAGTTGTGACATGAGTAGAACCATTATTACTGTAGACACCATGGAGTTAGGAGGAAAATGCATTCATAGATTTCACATCCAATCAACCACTTAAATCTCATCCTTAACCCCAAATTGTCCAAGATACCAGAGAATTTACACAGTGAAGAAAGTCTTTCTTTATATCTACTCTCAAGCAAGGGTGGTACCAGATTCTGATATGTGACTGTCACCTTTGCTTCAAGTGACCAGCCGGCCTGTGTGAACAGTTTAGGTTTCTGCTGTCTCAATGTCAGGCATGTCGACTCCTCAAGGGTATCTTACTGACCCAGGTAGCTGCTCAGGCCATCCAGGTACCTTGAGAGAAACATAATCCTTTTATTATTCCTCAATTTGGGACTCTGGTTTTATCACCTCTCCTTTAGCCCACTGATGAGGGAAACATTCCTGACCTAGAGTAATGGGAATGGGTGAACACTCAACACTGGACAGATGAGGATGACAGAGTTTATTGGTGACATATACTCACAGTCCAGGGAAGGATAGGACACACAAGGCAGGGCCTCAAGAAGGTCGCACTTGGGACAGAGTGAAGCAGCAAGAGCTGCAGGGGGGCAAGCTTTGTAGTAACAATGGGGTGAGGTGCCCCCATGATTGAGTTGTTTGGATAATCCCCTGGGCTGGCAGGGAACTGACGCCACTGCTCAAATATAAACAGGAGGTGCTCCTGGTCCTCTCAGTAAGCAGGGTGGTCTGTCTGGAAACTATCCACTGGAGCAAGTGAAGAAGGACTTTGTGGTGAGAACAGTCATATCAGGTGTAGCAGAGATCAAGGCAGCACAGAATATGGGCCTTTTCTTTTAGGTCCTTAATCACTGGTGCCCAAGGTTTCAGGAGTAACAAACCACCTCTTAATATTTAGTCAGGAGTCATTGTCAAATTTGTCACCTTGCTGACCCAGAATCTATGTCTCCTTCCCTCCATCCTGTGTACTACTTATGCCTTGGAAAGCATTTCTTCTAAAACTTGAAAAATCCCAAATTCCTCTTTCTCAAATAGTGGGATCCAGCCCACTGTTCCCACTTACCCTGGGGAACTCTACTCACCTGTCTTGAGGAGGCCACAACCGTATCAACGCATGTGATGTGACTTGTCCTCAGTTAATTTCAAAGGGATCACACCTATCCCTCTGACATGACCAAATTCAAAATTGAAGATTTTTTGCATTTCTCTCGCTAGAGAAAGAAGTTAAACCACCATGTGTAGGTCATTCCATACATATGATTCTCACTTACTAATGAAGAAATAGGGCATAAAAATAGAGGGGGCATTACAAGATAATGCTGCTATCAAAAGTTAAAACCACTGTAAGTTTTGATATCTTTCTACTTTTGTACATATCAGTCAATAATCCTAACTCACAAATGCACACCTTACACACTGTCATAGTTACTTCATGTATCGTCTATCCATTGCTCTGTAACACATCAAAAAGATATCTTAGTTAAAAACAACCATTTTATTTGCTTAGGTGTTTCTAGATTAGAAATTTAGGATGGGATTTGCTGGAGAGTTTGTTGGCTGATGTCACTTGGGGTCACACATCTGGTGGCTCATCTGAGACTAGATGGTCCATGATGGCTTCATGCACCTGTTGGGGGTTGGTGCTGGCTGTTGATGGGTCATGTGTCTCCAGAAGAATAGCCTGGATTTCTTTACATGGTGACCTGGTTTCAAGAACTAGAAGTTTCAAAGACCCTTGTTGCCTATGCCTGGTGGTTATGTAACATCTCTTTCAAGCCCGAAGTCTAGACTAAATTCAAGCGTTGAGGAGACAGACTCTGCTTCTTTATGTGAGGTGATGAAAATGTGGGTGACACTTGATTTACTACATTTAATTTCTATGAAACACAGTTTTACAACTAATTGGTAAAGAGTTATTCTATCCAAAAAATACAGTAGATGTTCTGCTGTTATTTCATTAGGTATCCATAAACCAGGAGTTCATTTCAAACTCAACAGATTTTTAAAAATTAAATGTTGATCTCTTCAAATATTTAACATAACATCTTAATAAATAAAAGATTATAGTCCTTATTCCACAAAGGGACCTATCACAGTTTTCTAGCTAGTTCAGCTTTTATTTTCATATTGCCCATCTGGCAAGTGTCTGTCTGAGTACTTTAGAAGCCAGAACAAAGTTAAATTTAAATAGACAGAAACCCAAGAACACCGCCAAGTCCCAGAGACAGGATTCCTTTTCAGCGAGAGGGGGCAGGGCAGTATAGCTTTTAAAACTGTCTTCTGAGCCTGAAAAATCTAAGCTCTCTTGCCATCCTGAAATTCATTCATCCTGTGATCTTGACACCATTTGATGACCTTCTTGGTCTCTTCATTGGAATGGGTGTAAAGATGGCAATATGACTGCTTATTGAGGGGTTGAGGTAAGACATTTATGAACTATGAAAATTTCAGGATTTTGTGCTTCAGGTGTTGGAAGAGTTCTGATGGACTCGTGCTGCAGGCCTGGGGGACTCCAAGCACCCTTCTCTCAGGGACTTGTTTTCACAACTGGGCGTCTAAGCCCCTTGCAATTCTCCTGGATTTTACTTTAATCCCAGGAATGCACTTTGCCCCTGGAAGAGAAGTTTGCTTCAAAGCAGCAGGAGGATGACTGAATCAGGAGGAGCGCTTTCTCCCCGCCATCCCATGATACTGCTAGAATGGAGACCAGGCCAGAACTTTGGAAAGCTTCCAATCAGCACAGGTGGGAAACTCCTAGTCCAGGAGTGGCCGAGGTGCCTCTCAGATACCACTCGATGACATCTGCTCTCTCAGAATCCCGAATTACTTTTTCCCAGTGCTCTTTGTGATGAAAGGTCAGGTAATGCTTTTTATATCACTTTCCATGTTGATGAAATAGTAGAAATTGTAAAGTACTTCCTGGCATCACATGAACATTATATTTAGGCATCTGGTCTCCTTAGGCTCTTCCTGGATGTGGCAGTTCCTCAGACTCTCCATGACCTTGACAGTCGTGAGGATCACTGGTCATGTGTTTTATAAAGCTCCTCTCAATTGGGATTTGTCTGATGGTTTTCTCATGATTGGTCTGGGGTTATGGGCTTTAGGCCACGGAGGTAAAGTGGCATCTCATCACATCGTGTCAGCGGTCCATGCGCTCACCGTGACTTTTCACAGCTGGTGTTGACCTTGATCGGCTGGCTGAGGTCATGTGTGTCGAGCTGCTGTCAAGTTCCCCTGGTCCACACTGTACTCTTCGGAGCTGAGTCACAAAAGGCATCCCACACTTAGGGAGTAGGGATGTATGCTGTAGCTTCTGAGAGTGGAGTATGTACACAAATTAGAGGGAATTCTCCTACATTAGGTGAAATTATGTCTTCTCCTTTCCATCCTTTTTTAGGATAAAATAAAAACTATTGTGCCAAAGAAAGCCACTGATGGTGAGGTCCTGCCCGCCTCTGAGACCTCACTTCTCTCAACTCTGCCCATCCTCACTGTTCTGTGCTCCTTTGGTCTTTCAATGCTGCGTTCATGCCAAGGTCATCCCACCTCAGGGCTCCAATGCCAGCTGGTCCCCCTCTGAACACTCTGCTCTACCTCTGCGAGGCTGGGTCAGGCCAGGCTAGCTACCCCAACATGCTCCAGCAGGTCACAATTCAACTATATACACATATCTCCAAAGCCACCATTTGCTTGAAATTCAGAGATGTTATATATCCTCAGAAGAGCTTTCTGAAACATATTATACTTGATTTTCTTTGGTTTGTCATTTCTGTTATCCCTAGATTCTGTGTGAAAATGTGTTCCTTGCTTCTTACTTAATGCATGAAACTGGGATATTCATGAGTCATTGAAAATCACTCATCCATAGATATTTATTTTGTGGTCATACAATACTGAACTTTGGGGAAGGAACTAAATCTAATCCTACCAAAGATTGGCATTAAAATGAGTTAATTAACATATAATATAAGTGCTATATTAGCCATATCTGCAATTTTTATCAGTTACATGTAATTTTATTTACTTACAGAAACATTTAACAAGGAATTAGAAATTGCACATTATTTTACCAGTCTGTGACAATCATCTTAAATAAGATTATATGTATTCTTCCAGGCCCATTTTTCTCTCCACATTTTTGCATTAAGCTTAAGAAAAAGAAATACAGTCCAGAGCAATTTTATTCAATTTACAAAGTGCTGTAGACAGGATGAAGTTATCAACCCAGGACCACTGTCCCCTCTGGGGACACCCACCTCCAGCACCAAGCTTTGGCTATTTGAAAACTTTCCTTTTACAGTCAGACATTCAGGAAAATGCATTTCCACATCACTAATTCATTTTTTTTAAAATGGTGAGTGATAAGATCATTTATTTTAATCTGACACTTGGACAAGATTTTTGTTTGTTTACTTATTCATCTGTGACTAGATGCTTGTAATCCCTAAAAAGCTCCTAAGAAGATACCATGTAGCTATAAATATTTACTCCAAGATTCTAGCAGCAAAACCCTGGAGGATTCTCATCTCTACTTAGAAACTTAGAAGAGCTGGTGGCCAGCGTTTACAAGCCAGGCTGTATATTATACCAAGTAAAATTCTCAGGTCTAATTTAACTCTACTCTATTGATGTAGATAAATGCAAAATCTATACAATGTTAAGGAGATTTCTCAGATACCTATTAGAAAGTCACTATTACAAATATAGTAATGCTTCTATTGAAAGTAGGTAATTTTCATTGTCCAAGACAATGATGGACAAATGATGGCAGATGAATTTCCTTGATGACCACGTGTGCTTGACTCTGGAGGTGCTGAGCTGGTGCTCTTTCTTTGTGTACCTGAGCATTGAATGAGCAATTGAGGTACAGAGATTGAGGATCCCTCATGAGTGGTAAACAGGGCTGTGGACAAAGGTTTCCTTGCAAAGATAAAATGAGCATGGGACAGGATGAAAAGTTCAAAGCATGATGGATGGGCCATCCCCACTGAAGGTCACACGACCAGGGAGAATCAGCCACTTAAAATGTATTAGACAAAGTAGTGGAAAATAACAATGCTTTCTCTTTTTGAGCTTCGCTGGAGGATGGATGTGCCTAATGAGAGGAGGTGACACTGAGTCTTTATCATTGGCCTCTGAGCTGGGGACAGTGGTGATGCCATTGGCCAAGAGTGATGTGAGCCCCAGGCAAGAGGCTGCAGGACTCCTGGACTTCACGTGTGTGTGTGTGTGTGTGTACCACTGTCTTCACTGTTATTGATGTAGGTGTTGTTACATCCTGAAGGAAACTGAGATCAGCACACAGTTAGACCCACAAGCCAACTGACCTAAAAATAGAATCAGTAAAGTGACAAAAATCTGGTCCATGGTGGTGGCTTGAAAGTCCAAACAGCTCATGCATGAACAAAAGTGGATTGGGTTTTTTATATACTTGTCATTTCTCCTGGTCACATTCAAACTGCTCAGAATCTGGAGTAATTGCCAACTTAGCGTTCTCGCAATGCAGAGTAGAAGCAGAATGAGTGCAGGTCTTGGGGCTGAAGGAAATGAGGATTTCACTTAGAAGAGATGTTTTGCCTTGACATCCCCGAACTGTGATTGCCAAGGTTTCGGGGCTGCCAGCTGCAGACTGGAAGGGTGAGAAATGTTGGAGATTGAGATCTTCCAGCCACCGTTTCTAATTATGCTTGGAGAACTGGCATTAAAAAAATCCAAAAAGGTTTCAGTTTCGTGAAAGGCTGATATTATTTACTAACTAATGGAAAATTAAATTGTGGCAGCTTTAATGCAAAAGTAATTGCATCTATACATTGAAATGACACCATTCATACAAAGTAGTTTCTCATCTGTTTTGAAATGTTTTTGGTTGCAACAATGGCTCACACACACAACCAAGTGGAAACATGTATCTATGGAAAATTGACGCTGAAGAAACCTAATAGATATGTTTCGGACTCATTCTAAGTTGGTTTTAATTATGGTTGGTAATTGTTTCTACTTTCTACCATCCTTCTCAAGTGTAGCCGAGGATCTGTGAAATGCTCTTTATATAATCTCAGTGAGGCTAAAGATGCAGAGATTGTCCTGGTAAAAGTTAACGTGAGCAACAGGACGAAGCAGAACTATATGGAGATGGATCAAAAGGGAGGGGTGAGAAGGAGAAGAAAACGCATCCTGGAACATGTGCCCAGGAGGAGGAAGCAGGCCCCTGGACCTAGAGTCCCTGGCACTTCGTTATGGTACCTGACAGCGGGTAGGAATTCCATACATGTTTATGAGATTGAAAGGCAAGGAAGGGCTAAGGTCAACAACTTCTTCAGCCTCAACCTGTTGCTAGAGATGGTGTGCCCTGTCCAACTCCTGAGACTTAGACAAATCATGAATGGATTTGGCTCATTCAAAGCTTCCAAGTTTTTTATGTAGGTTGAGAGTCATGATGATAAACATCATCAGAACCACCTGAGCTCAATGTTACAACTATTTGAGTCAGGAAGGTATTGTGTATAAAATGGAATTTCAGCATTTAAAATTCTCCTCAAAGAAAAGTTTTTACATAGCTTGAACAACAATCTGGTCAAAGAATGAGTGCTGGATTTATACATGGAATACTCTACAGTTATTATAATCAAATAAGTAACACCACCAAAGATTTTTTGGAAATATAACAGTGAAAGATCTTTAATAATGCTTACTAATATATATGAAATGATTTTGTCCATCATAACACTTAAATTATAAATGACCATAATTTGTATCATACTACGTATGATACTATATAGGTTCTGAAATATTCCAAGTACAGGAAATTTGTAATAAGAATTTGCACATATGTTAGCTATGTCATCTAATGAACTTATAACACATCATTACTCTTATTAAAATTTAGAATCAAATTTGAAAGGTGAAGAAAGGCAGGCGATGAAGTTGATGAGAGAAAGCGAAGACTCTCTCATACAAAGTGTAGAAGGGTCATCTCACAGGCTGTATCATCCGCATCATGGAGAATTGTGGACAGAAACACCAGCTTTCAGATATGGCTGGTCTGGCTGTGGCCAGGCTGAGCCGAGTCCCCACTTATAAAAATAGAGACATTTGTGTCTGCAATATTTCTGTCATCTAGCTCTGTAGTTCCATCTATGTGTTGATAGTGAAATAATTGAAATTGCCGTCTACAAATTTCCATTTTATTTTCCTATATACAATAGATTGGAATCTTATTAGGAAGGAAATCCACTAATTACTGACGCATTTCACTGGCCCCAAAGTGAAACCAAGGGGGAACAGGCTCTGTGTGTCTCTGGGGCATCTGGTCACAACATGGGGACCAGGGAGGCCAAGGGAAGAAAGGATGAAAGACTGAGAACAATTTAAAATTCCAAGAGAAGTCCTTTGGCTAAGAATAACGTACCTTCCGTGTCTTTCAAAAATTTCCACAACAGATGGGCTGCCGGGCTGCACTCCCCGCAGAAAGTTAAAAACAGTAGGGCTGATTTCAGTTACTCACTTGGATTTTGAGGAAATGGAGAAAAACATCGGTCCTAACATTTTTGGTGCTTAGATGAACCACAGAAGTCAGTAATCAGCCAAGATAAAAGGTCAGTAAACCACATGCAGATACGAGAGGGGCACACAGTGCTCACGGGGTTTAAACATGTATTTTTTTTTCCCTTATAGGCACCATTTTCTTTCCTTTTTCTGTTAGAGTGAATGTGACTGCTATAAGACGTGGGAGATGGATGTTTGCAGTTTAGTCCAGGATTGGGGACAATAAAACATTGTGCCCACCATTTAGGGCTGAGCCCGGGAGGTCCCAGACATCCTGCCGGTTCCTTCCTTCCCTTCTTGGGGCCACCGTGGTCTCAAAAAAGTCAGCCCATTGAGGCAACAAGAGGACATGGACTTGGACTCAAATTCACAAATCTGCCACCTTCTCTTGCCATCAAAAATAGCTGCCCCCCACCTGATGGCCTGGCTCTGTAACACATGTTCAGCAGGAGGAGCTGTCTTTCAGAGAAGGTTAGGCCCTCTTTGCTTCTTTCTTTTCTTTATTGAGCTCTGTGGGGAAAATGAGCATCACGTCATAGAGGACAGCACATCACACCCACAGCCAGTGCTAAGTGCTTCCATCGCCTTCCAGATTCTCCTGCATAATGTCCTCCATGGACTCTACTATCCTTTTCCAGATGCTGAGCCAAAGATGTCCCGGGGAACAAGAGCTCTGATCTCTCTGGAACATTCACGAGTTGGAATGCCGTTAAGGAAACTCTGAATGATCAGAATAAAAAGAAGCCAAGAAAAAAAAAATTGAGTTTAATGTTTTGAGTGATTCTCTTCAGACTCACTTAAGCTGTGATCATTGTGGTCTCAGGTACCAGGGATGGATGGAGTGGAAGACTGAGGTCTGCCCCAAAGGCACCATCACACTGTGGCCCCGCTGCCCCTTGCCTGGTTTAAAAGCCTTTACAATAATATGATCATGTCCAAGTCAGGACTAAAGAAAAGAGAAGGTAGATATGCTTACTCGTCTATCCAATTGTCTGTCTTCTTTCTTCCTTTATTTAATTCTCTAGCCCCTCCTCCCACCCCTCAACCCCTCATCACGAAAAGTGAGGAATTGTTGTTTGTTGGTTTCTATCTTTTAATGTACTTTTTTTTCTTAAAAGACTTAGAAAAATATACGATACAATGTCATTAATTCTAAGTGATGGAAATAAGGCTGTTTGTAATCTCATTCTTTGAATTCTTTTGTACTTTAAAAATATTCTCTGAATAAAAAAATAAAGAAAATAAGACACATGAAAGGGATTTAAAAACTGAAAGCAACCTAGAAAGGGAGACCCATTTGACATAGAAAGAGGTAGAAAAGGAGGGTTTGTGCAAATCTGAGTCTGGTGAAAGGACTTAAGTGGAAAATTTCCAAGACCACTGCTTAAAATAAAATGTTCTCTCATCAGGTCTCAAATCCAAAGTTTAGGAATTATGAATCACCAGGTTAAGAGGCTTGGAACAAGGAAAAATAGTTATACACAGAAGACATCTAATTAAGATTTTATGCAATTTAGACTGAAGGCTATCTTAATCTACACATCATGCACACATGTGCACACAAATACTACCAGTGATGGAACCAGAAGAGTTAACTGTGAGAACTACAGAGCGCTGGCAAACATTTTCAATGGAATTGGATTTAGAAGAATGTTGACATTAGCAAAACTTTTCCAATTCAGCTGTACTCCATGGCATTACTCAAATTTGAGTATTTCGTATTGTGCAAACCATGCATCAGGACAGCCTCCTAAACAGGATAGTAAAATACACATCCCAGAAGGGATGAAAGTTGAGGTCTGACCATGAGCTCACAGAACTAGCCTGTAATCTGTTCAAGTGAAAACCAGCCTCTGTGTGCTCACGCACTGACGTAGCTTAGCTTATTCCATGCACCCATTTCAACTGGGACCTAAATCCATGATTGTTGGGGACCTGTCCTCTGGTCCAGAAATCACGTGGCTTCAACAATGTGCAAAACCCTCTAACATGGGCAGAAAACCTCAAGATCATACATGAAAGGAAGCACAGAATTGTCCATTTTAGGGATAAGACTCACAGTTGGCATGATTGATGTGGAACGTTTGCTTCTGTCCTCCTGTCAAAGATGTTAGTAGGATATTAGATAGCAATGGCCTCTTCCTTCTGGAACTGATGTGTCGCAAAGTTCAGGAAAGAAATTCCCTACATTTTTCACTGAATCATGCCCCCCATCCCTCTCTGTCGTCAGTTCCTGTGGTCACCTCATGCTCACCACACAGCACAGAGCAGGCTAACTTCACCTGCAACATGGGAAGAAAAGATCCCTTTGCTTAGAACCCATTTCCAAAATCTTCCAGGAAGAATGTGCTATGCACAGCTGTGACTCTTCCTTGCTCTGTGTCCTTGACACACTATTCAACCTTTCTGTTCTCATTATTCTTCTGACAAGTGGGTGTATTAATAGTAGCCATCCTACAGGAGAGTAACAAGTATTGAGTGAAAGAGTGAATCTCAGTCACCCAGCTCCTCATTGGCACAGAGCAAACCTTAAACCAAAGTAGCTGCCATTCAGTGGTGCTGGCTAAAAATCTGAAACAAACCTGCTTTACAAGCGTATTGAAAAGATGGTCTTAACAGGGTAAAGAAGGAGGAGATTAAAAAAAAAAGAGAGAGATAGAGAGAGAAAGAGGAAGAGGAGGAGGAAGAGGAGGAGGAGAATGAGGAGTAGGATAGGCTTTAAACAACAACCACAAGGGAAATCAATTTACATGATCTAATAAGAATGATCCCATGTGCACACCATAGCCCAGCATCCTGTCTCTCGGTACAGAGCCCAGAAGCTCTTGTAGGCGTGCCCCAGGATGTCAGAAGGTGAGCAACAGTCCCTCCCTGGTTGGAGGTTTAATGTTTAGGACAACTGTGGACTCAGTGATATTAGTAATCCATAATATTTTTATATTAACTGTGGAAGGTGACTTCTTAGTTGTTAACAACAAGAAAACAGTTAGATTTAAATGCCACAAATTCAAATCTTTTTCTCCCCACCAAAGACATCCATGGAACACTGATGGTAAACTGGTCATGCTGTCAAGGGAAGATGTGTCTGGAACTTTGTTTTTTCATCCAGAGAACTTGAGAAGACATCTTTGTGTTCTGCACATTTAGAGATGAGTCACTGATAGACAGAAATGCTGTGTCATTGTTCAGAAGTAAAGTTTAAACTTACTGAGATTATTAGTCGTCATTGGCTTAATTTGGTGGAATAAAGGAAATGAATGGCCCAAATCCTACAAATATATACTGATTCCATCATATTTTAGGAATTTTGTGAGGCTTAATTTTATATGTAGGCAACCAAACCACAGTCCCTTGTCTGGCGGCCAATAAGCTTCTTTGGGAGACACACACACACACACACACACACACACGCACCACACACACAAACACACTTACATTGCAGAGCATTGAGGATCATGATAAGGATTCACACAAGTTTTTGCCACAGGAGACAAAAGGATGAACATTTTCTTTTGCTGGTAGTGACCAAAGAAATATTCCCAAGGCACGTTGACCATCAACTGGACAACAAATGCTAGGTATAATGAGTGAGTAATCCCCTGCAGTTGTCCTTGCTTCTATTTACCCTGGAAATTGACCAGAGAGGAAGGAGAATTGACACCATGTGAAAGTCTTTGGAGTGAGAGGAGGAGTCTCTACAGTAGAAACGAGAGCAAAGCATCCTCCAAGTGGATTTTAAAAACACACCAGTTGGGGCAGCAGTGTGGGGCCCCCAGGAGGCTCCCCGGAGTCAGGATCCACTGTCAGGGGAATCTGTCCACCTCCAGTAGTGCCTACCCACGGTGGAAAGGTCTCAGAGGGACATTCTTCCATACTGAGCATCTCAGGTCCAAGCCAGGTCAGCAAGGTGGTCCCTCAATCAGCAGAATGAGTGAAATTATTGGCTTATGGTGAGTTGGCTTCATTGAGGCTGAACTTATTAATTTAAGTATAAAAATGTTCCTTGTTCTCCCAAAATACTTTTGTTGACTTTATTCTTTCAGCTAATTAAGAACTTACTAAGCTGTGACAATATTTATCATGTTAAACCCATTGGGGCTGGCATGCTTTGACTTTGCAAAACATATAAAGACACACCACCTGGGGAATGAGTGTTTCTCTCTGAAGATTTTCGTCGAGTGTCTGCAGATCCACAGCATCCAACAAAGGAGTCATTTCTGGCTGCTCTACACAAATGCTTCAGCATAAACCATCAGAAATGCATAAAATATAGTACTTCCAGTTAAGTAAATGTCTTAAAAAGTAATATCTAGGTGTGTTTATTGTTGTTGTTTTTGTTTTTATAGGTCAATAACAACACCCACCACAAAACTGCAATTCCTTTCAAAGGGGCAGATAGTAATTGAAAGCTTGACCTTGCCCTCCCTGCAGAAAGGTGGCACAGATTGATGGGCACTCCCAGAGGACCCTCTGCTGAGCTGATGCTCTGAGTGCAATCTCCGATCCTTTCTCACTGCTACTGGGACTTGTTAAGCGGCTGAAAGCCGTGATGTTCGGAGAAGTGCACTGCTTGTACACAGACTTCTGGCATTTTTCAAAATCCGAGGGCAGACAGGTCATACCTTTCAGCCTTGCATGTGAGCTTGCCCAGCGTGGCCCAGGAGCAGCGCTCTGAATCACAGCCTCCACAGTGAATACAGCCCTTCCCACTGAGTCACTGCTCTCCCCAGTCTGTATTCCTCATGGGTCTGGAGACAGTGTCCAGTACAGACAGTCTCATCCAGACTTACAGCATCATTTACAGGGTCATGTTTGGGCTGGAGGACCTTGAAGTATCACTCAAACATGATGCCCTGTTGAGAAATTCATTGCCCCCATAGGCGCAGGAAGAATAACTAAACAGAATAAAACTGTTTCAGGATACCATTTTATATTTTCTTTCTGCAGGGGAAAGTGTGTTATTTAATGGAAAGATAGCTTTTTATTGAGTATCTTGAAATCCTAAGGACTGGAGAAAAAAAGAAAAAAAGACTTGGTTATTGTACAGAATAAGATTCTTTCTTTTCACACAGGTGAAACAAAACAAAGCAAAACCAAAAGCAAAAACAAACAAAGGGACCCAAGTCCCTTTCTTCTAGTATTTCTTTAGCCTAAAATATTTTCATGAAATTGGGCCAAAATACCAAAAGCAATCTACAGATTCAATGCAATCCCTATCAAGCTACCAATGACATTCTTCACAGAACTAGAACACATTTATCGGACAGATTTTGGGGACTCCGGGGCTCTCCAGGGGCTAGAGAACCAGAGTTGGGGGTGAGAGGACATGCAGGATGTTCCAGAGAAGAGAGGAGCAGATGCCCACAGCAGAAGGAGCCTGGTCAGTCGCTGCTTCCCCAGCAAACACCGTTGTTGATTTACACAGCTCCTGCCTCAATTGCCAGGGTGTCAAAAAGTAGGAAGGAGACCAGAGGCAGTCACACACTTTGGCGAAGGAAGGGGTGGGGGAGCCCTGCTCTTTCACCCACTGCAGGGAGTCTAGAACCCACGACTATTAATCCACTAACCCCTATCACCACTGGAGGGAGGCGATTCCTCCAAAGGAACAGGGTTGCTACCTGGAGGGGGTGACGGGAATAAAGTGTCACCTGAGGGGCAGTCACGATTTATACCAACACCAGCAAAATGTCGGAGCACCAGGTGCTGTAATTTTACCAACATTTTATATGTGGGTATATGGGTAGATTCCTATTTTAGTAAGACAGCGATGACATTTAATATTTAAAATGATTTCCTGGGTTTGATGACTTTAATATTATTAAACTTTTATTAATTTCTTTGAATTTAACAATGATATGCATTTCTGACTGTTTGCTTTCTGCAATTCTCATGTGAATTGTTCACATCCTTTAATATTATTTAATCAAAACTAACAATAGCTCCCATGTTTTGAGTGGCTGATATGCTTGAGACACTCTGCCATTCTCTTCTCTTGACAATAGGGGATAACATGTAATTTACGCAGACATTTTCTGAGTCATTTTATATACTTTGGATGTATCACATTGGAATTGATTTTATAAGATATTTTTGCCTCTGAGGAAGAAAAGGGATGCAATGCAGGTGTTAGAAAAAAAGACAAATTTGAGGATCATCTAGAAATGAAATGAATTAAAATGTACTAGTAAAAAGTGACAAAGAATATATCAGTGTGTGTGTGTGTGTGTGTGTGTGTGTGTGTGTGTGTGTGCGCGCGCGCGCGCGCATGCGTGCGCACACATGCGCGTGGGCATTTGCCAGCTGTTTCACTTTTTAAAAACGTGCATAACCTCCTCATTCAATTTTGGGGATTCTTAGATTTTTAAAATGTCTCAATCTAAAGTTTTCCTTTTTTCAACTCAGAATAATCTATTTAAATGTGGAAAAGCAGCTCTTTGCCACTTTCATGGTAGGTATAATCACCCTGCTCTAATCTCAGGGAGTTTTATTTTCTGAGGAACATTATCATGGGTGGATCATAGGTCTAAAATCTCTTAGAGTACATCCCATTTCTAAAAACCAGAACCTCTGTGTGTTCATTGGAATCAGGTTCTGTACTACTGCCTATATTATTTCAAACTGTTCTACATAGTCAAGGATTTCATATTTTTGTCGAACGGAAAGGTTAACATCACTGTAGTAAGCTAATTACACGCAGATTCTTTAAGCAAATATTTCACAAAATTACACGTATATTGAAAGCATTCACCTGTGTTTTCCTTTGTCAGTTTTTTCACTCTGTCCAGTTTCCTTCTGAACATAAGTGAAGTTTTGTCTGTGTTTCTGGAAAATTCCTGATGATATTTGCTATGAGACTATCCTATTGTGTATCTACCAAGAAGTTGTAGGAAATCAAGTGATGCCCAGAGCTGTGAGAAATCCAGGGACCGCAATAGACAGAATGAGGATCTCAGTCAATCAACAAGCTGGGTTGATTCAGTTCAGTTAAGTATTTACCCCCTCACCTGCCTGCCCCAGGCGTGGTATATATGTGAGGAAAAGCAGAGTAAATCAGGTGCGGGTCTTACCTGAGGAATTTACCCTGCAGCAAAGGAGACTCGCACCATGTCTCCATAGGATTTGTTCAAAGCCCAGGCCTGCCCCGTGCCCAGGAGCAGAGAGTAGGCTCTGGAGGACAGGACTCTGGTGGTCATGGCGGCGACCTGCCCAGATCGCTGGGGACTCCCTTCCAGCTCACCTTGCACAGGTCAGCCCCCACCCCCACACCTCTGCATGCTTTTCTGCTAGTGGACAGCACCTGCCAACCTCTTCAGAGGGAATCCTGCCCACCCAGTGATGACCAGCGTTTGGGGGTCTCCAGACCTGGCCACAGGCTCTGTGCACAGAGGCAGGCAGCTGCCTGGGATGAGAACCCTGCTTCAGAGGGCAGCTCACTCTCCGGGGCTTTCCCAGGGCTCCTCCAGGGCCCCCACTGAAATCACAGCTGCTGGCCTCCCCCGCCCTCTCCCGCTCATCCTGCTCCCTCAATGTCCGTCCCGGGACAATGGTTGGCACTTCAGTCATGGGCAGGCATGTGAGTCTGCCCATCACAGATGCAGGTGGAGAGGTGACCCAGATTCTTAAGAAGGTGAATGGAGGAAGGGGCACGTGATGTGTGTGGGAGGAACTGGAGGGCAGGAGGCTGGCTAAGAGGGTCTTTAACACAGGGCATGGTGGTCTTTGCAGACATCCATCCATCCATCCATTCATTCATTCACTCATTCAGTGAGTACTTACTCAATATCCACCATACACTAGGCACTGTTCTAGGTGTTGACAACAGGCAGTTGTATTAGTCAGCTCAGGATGCATGACAAGTATCACAGGCTGGGCAGCTTAAACAACAGAAATGTATTTTCTTACAGTTCTGGAAGCTGGAAGTCTGAGATCAAGGTGCTAGCAGGGTTGGTTTCCTCTGAGGTTTCCCTCCTTGGCGTGTAGACGGCCGTCTTCTCCCCGTGTCCTCATGTGGTCTACCCTCTGTGCCAGTCTGTGTCCTGATTTCTTCTTACAAGGACACTGGTCAGATTGGATTAGCCCCCCCCCAATGACCTCATTTTACCTTATTTACCTCTGTAGAGACCCCATCTCCAAACACAGTCACATTATGAGATGCTGGGGCTTAGGGATTTAATCTGTGAATTTTCAGGACACAACTTAGCCCAGAACATCTGTAAATAAGAGATAAAAACACCTCCTGTTGAGCAGTGAAGTGGGTAAGACCAGAGAGTAACAGAGTAAATCAGTCACATGTAGAATATCCCAGACTCAGAAAAGGGATGAGAAGGAAAGCCCAGCAGGGATGGGGGGTTGGGGGTAAGGGCCAGAGTGACAGTGTTAGTTGGGGATCCTGGAAAACCTTCCCTGAGGGGGAAGAATTTGAGAGATGCCTGCATTCGTAGGAGTCTCGATTTTGTGCTCTAGACAAGAGCATGTGGAAGATTCCAGGTAGGAGGGTGACATGGTGAGGCTGGAGATGTCATGTATCATTTCTAAACGTTTCCCACACATTTCCACCCCTCCAAGCTCTGCTCAGTGATGTTCTGCAGGCTCCCCTCACCCGCCTCTGGATTGCTGCAAGAGCCTCCCGGGAGACCTCCTAACCCAAGTTTCTATCTGCACGTTTGCCCACACAGCCACCAGGATCATTCATCTAAAATACAAATCCCGTCATGTCATGTACCTCTGTTTAAAATCCCTCCTCACTTCTGCATCTCCAAAGCAAGCTCCTTGGGGAAACTTCATGTTATTCCAAGAGACATGTGACTCTGTGTGAAAGTGTGTCGTTTCCACCTTTATAACATATGCAAAGTGAATATTACATAGAGATGCTTTGGTAATTAATTACCAGTGTATTTTAAAGTATTATTGGGTTCATGGTGGACATTTTTTGTTATCATTTATTCTCAGTTAACAGACTTTAGAAGGAGAACTATCTCCTTAAAAGACTTGAAGTTATTGATGTTCCAAAGGAGGGTCTGTCTTTTCTGTCAGTGTGTAGTCTCCGGGAGGTGCGGGGAGAGTCCCTGGTGGGGCAGGTAAGGTCCTCACTCAGCCCCCGCCCCCTCTCAGCCCCACAAGCCACAGCAGTGATGGAGCTTCTCGCCCTTGTATCCCACTCATGATTCAGGCCTGGTTTTCACCCTCCTCCTGTCCCTCACCCTGCCCTGTACAGGCTCAACCCTCCTTGCCTTTTAGGGCAAAGCTCTGGCTCCAACTTCGTTGCGAACTGTCCCTTCTCTTCCTCCCTCCTTCCCTTCTCCCAGGTCAGGAAGTTGATAAATGTCTGTGATTTTCATGATGCACAGAAGCCCTACATTCATGTGCTTTCCTCCCATTGACGTCCCTCCAGTGCTCTACTATTATCCCCAACATATAGATGAGAAAACTGAGGAAGAGTGATTATGTTACTTGGCCAGAGTCATATGGTAGCAGATGGCAGAGCCTGGGTTTGATGTCACCACCTTGGCCTTCAGAGTTATGTTTCCCATGTGCGCCCATTGGGTTTCTCCAGGGGCGGATCTGTACTAGGGGTTTACTATGCTGTATTATAATTGCCAGTCAGGACCATCTGGAGAGAAGAATCCATTGTGGGCAGCGGCTCCAAGTCTGACTCACAGCTGGCCCTTGATAAACATCTGCTGACTCATTAATTCACTCATGGATTTCCATGTCCTTCACCTCTAAGATGCAGCCAACTTTTTGTGTGAATTCCACATTTAAATACTGTACCTCAATGTAGTAGAAAAGACAAGATTGATTAAAGAGTAAATTCTTATTTGCTTTGTTGAAAAGAAAACCCAAATTTCAGTGTGAAGCCCATGAGTCAAAAATTTGTTTCAGAAAAGGAAGTGTTTGGGATCTGTGTATTACCCGAGGCTACTTATAAATAGCTTTTTGCAGAAGTGTTTATTAGAGAACAAGCAAATGACAGTCTTGGGAGGAGTTTATGACCTCTGATATTTCACTGCCCTCTGAACCAGGAAGACACATACTCTAGGATCATGAGAAGAAGGAAACAGAGGGAGGGAGAGGCGACCCTGGCCCTAAGTTATTTAGCAAAATGAGCTGCAAGGTCCCTGTCATTGTTCCCATGGGTGACCAGATTGCCATGATCCATGGTCAAGGGGGTACAGAATCCACACATGCCTACCCCCGTGGATTTCCTCTCCATCGTGCATTTACTGTCCTCCTTGTCATGCCATCACATGCAAATTTGAAAGGACAGCTGTTTTTCCCCATAAATTAAAGAGGTTCTCATATTCTGTGCCCTGTTGACTGGTGGGAGGGCCATTATCAAGATTTATTCACTTGGAGTAGACACATTTGCTTGGGCACTGCAGAGCCTAAACATTAGTATGTAGACTAAACATTTTGGGTCTTGAAAGCTTTCCTTTATTTTTAATTTGTTTCCATGCCAAAGCTCTTCTTTTCTCATTAGAGTGCATGTTTCCCTCTCTTGGGTGGGAGAACTGTACCATATACAATTGCATATGATTTCCCCCAAGGTTTGTCAAATCATTATATTAATTGGTTATTTGACAAAGTTGAATTTCTAAGTTCAAGGCAATTTTTTCTAAAAAATACCATTAATCTTTGACTTTCAACAGACTATTGACTCAGCTATTACAAACATTTCTTACCATTGAATGTACGTTTTCAACTCACAAAATCATTGTCACAATAAGTAGACTTTCATGCATCTCAAGAAATTGGATTGTATATAAATATATGAACTATAGAGGAATTTTTAAGTTATCTGGTTTGTTTAATCAGTATAAATATTCCAAGAGGATCACTCAGACTTCCAAGTATTTCAATGTGCTCTGCCCTCAATTATCCAATCGATGAAATCACATGAGTCAACGTTTTACATATCTCTCAAATGTTTTTACAGGATTTTTATTTATGGCTAACCTCTAAACGGTGGGAGGGCCAGCCCACAGACCGTGGCAGTGACAGGTCTGTCACTGCACCTTGAGATGGTGCCTGGGACTGCAGGTCTGTAGCAGCAGAGTCGAGGACAGGGTGAGCTGGTGCCTCCCCGAGGGTCTCGCCCCCTCTCACAGAGGTGAACTCCTGGTTTTTCTAATTGTCTCTATAACCACATAGCTTACTTTATCAGTATACAAGGCTAAGATATTAATAGTCTCTGTGCTTAATTCTAAAATCCATATTTGATGAAAATTCATTCCAAATTTTGCCATTTAGGCCTCAATTCTGTGTAAGGTTTTTATAACTGAGTCAAAACACTGTGATGAGATTCAACTCTGTACAATGTTTCCTTAGGCGCCTGTGGGTGTGTGGAATTACTTTAGCTGTAGATTGATTAACAGTAAATTTAACCTTGGAGGTATTCTCTCAAAATATACAAAGCAAACGCTTAAAAATCTTGTAGTTATATACATATTGAATGTAAAAATGTCTGGTGTCTTGATGATGCCTCCTTTTTATTATACAAAGGAAAGTTTATCATGTGTACAATGACACAAATTATCGATAAGAAATAGAATTTACCATGAAAAGGGAGATTCTCTTAAAAGAGAAGGAACTATAAAGAAGGGTCTGTAAAGGTTAAAATATTGGCAGGTGAACTAGAGATAACTATACAGATTTACTAATCATCATCAGAAATTTTCAGAAAAAATAAACTATTACAGTCACAAATCTAGATTCTGAATGCCTACTTTAAGTCAGTAAATAACCAAAAAATTCAGGAGGCTATTAACTGAGATTTTAAGTGAAAATCTTACATATGCATTTATGTACTATCTTTGGTTGTTATATTTATATACTTTTTTATTGTTGATGTGTCTAGAAATTAAGTGCAGATAGAAGCTTAGGAATCCTTCTCACAAGGATATTTTGGGGAAGACAGCATATAGAATAAACGTTTACGATCAACTAAACAATCAAATGATGTTACAGGAATTCAGAGAAACTCGTATACACCAGAGTAGAGAGAAAAAATTCTCCATGTAAAGGTGAGGCTTACACTGGTTTTGATGATTCAGCGGTGGGAGGAGAGGTGATAAAAACTGAAATCTTAAATTGCTGGAGAAAAAAATATATTTTCTTCCCTGGCCAGTCTGGTAAAAAGAACTCTGGACTAAGATCCAGCCATTCTGGGTTTAGAACACAGTTCTGTCACTACCTAGTTGTGGTCCTTGGGCAAGTCATGTCCTTTGAAGGCACATCAAGCCTCTCATCTGTAAACCCGAGGATTTGGCATCTGTGAGCTCTTCCGGCTGTTAAACTTGATGCTTCCAAGAAATCTTTTAAGTGTGGAGCTGAGCCGAAGGGGAAGCTGCCAGCCTGTGAGTCTCCCAGGTGCAGCTCCCATCACCAGCGACTAGACACCTGCCCTTGGGTGAGGGAACGAGACAGTGAATTCTTACACAGCATCCCTGGGCAGCAAAGAAACTTGATGTACACGTGGAGGACAGGCTCCACCACTTTCGTCTTGGCTTCCTTGGTAAAACATAAATTATGTTTTTCACCTCGATGGAGATTATTTGCTCATCTTTCTCTTGGTAGCTGACCCCAGTCTCTGCAGTGTTTCATCAGAAATTCTCACCACTGACTTGAGATCCCTGAAAGCTTTTCTTCAAATACTTTGAACTCCAGCTACACTGCCAAGCTATTTAGTCTAGTGATGTATCTTTAAACTAGGAGGAAAACATATTTTTAAACGTATAAGTTAGGGTCTTAAGGATATGTATGTGCATGTGTGTGTATGTACACACATACATATAACTGACATATATACATACATATACATATGTATAATTTATCTCTTCAATGTAACATTGTAGTGGAGGCTACTCTTCAAAAGGATCTACTTTCCAGTTTTTCCCTAAAGGTAACATTCACATGGAAGTTGGTTATGAAAAGTAATCACAACACAAATAAATTTGGGAGAAAATGCACAGAATTTTTAAAAGCAAAGGTTTTCATTAAAACCCCAGAGTAAAAAATAATTCTTTGAGTTACTTCAAAAGGAAGTCCACTCAGAGGAATTGCAGAGAGCCCGGGTCAGCACCAAAGGTCAAGTTTCAGGAAAGCATGTACACACAGCTCTCCATACGCAAAAACCTCATGTGTGTTTCAAACCACATGCTTTACACAGACTGCGGGGATGCTTCCTTTTCCTTGTTACAGTTACAAGGTCATTTTAGTCAATAAACATGATGAGTTGACACATATATTATAGGGCAAAGGAAGTGGGAATTTTGACTAAAATTGTTCAAGCGTGTTGTCAAGAGAAAGATATGTTCCATGAGCTGAGAGGGGGGAAAGGTGATGGAAAGCTCACCTTCATTCCACACTCATGACCCTCCCTGATTCCAAGGAGGACAGTCCCCAAAGCCCAAGATTCTGTCTGAAATTACCTGCCACCCCCTCAAATACCAGACCCGTCTTCCTGCAAACCAGGCTTTCTCCACCCTGGACCGTTCACACTTTGGGCTAGGACTGGCTGTGGATGGATGCTCTCCACATTTAGCAGCATCCCAGGACTCTACCCACTAGATGCCAGAAGAATCCCTCCTGCTGCCTAGTCCCAACAACTGGATGCCTCCCCACATTCCCAAATGTCCCCTGGTATCAGTGTGGGAGCAGTCACCCCACTAAGAAATGCTTCTTCAAACTCCTCTGGTTGGGACAGGGGTATCAGCTCAGGTGCCTTGCTGTACCATCCTGAGAATACTCTCAAAAGAAAACAGTGGGGCCCCAAGTTGAGGGACCCCATTGGTAAGCATGGGGCAAATCCTGTTAACTGGATGATGTAGCAACCCTGTTTACTGAAACAATAATTCAAAAAGTTGCATCATTTAGATAAGGATCTTTCCTTTTACGTGGAAAAATGACCACAATTTAAAATAAAGTACCTGGATGGTTTGAGATAATGGAAAATGACTCATTTTTCTTGAGTTAATAACCTAAAAATTATCTGTTGTGCAGAGATTGAATGCAAATGCTTCTTGTTAAAGAAGATACAACTTAGTCCTCAAATATTTTTAAAAAAATAGAATAGAAAAGTAGCATTTGTCTTAACGTAACCAATCCACTGCAGTTCTTAACCCTAATCAGCTCACTTAGATTGAGCTCATCCAGAGGACCTGTATGCAGAATTCCCTTCTGTGTCCCTAAAGGGTGGTCAGACCTGGGTTGGCAGGTGCTGGGCGATGCTAGGGATTTGACTGTGAATGAAGCAGCCACTCTCCCCACCTGAGGACTCATGTTCTTGCTGAAATACACCTTCATAGAGGATCGGTTTCCCTCATTGAGAAAACCTATGTATTTCTTCTCAATCATCAATTCCTTTCTCGCCATTTCCATTAAGCTATCTTTTTTTTTTTTTGAGATTCATCTATGTTGTTGTGTGTGTCCTTACTTTTTTTTTTTTTTAAGAAGATGCTGGGGGTAGGAGTTTATTAATTTATTATTTATTTATTTTATGGCTGTGTTGGGTCTTCGTTTCTGTGCGAGGGCTTTCTCTAGTTGTGGCAAGCGGGGGCCACTCCTCATCGCGGTGCGCTGGCTCTCACTATCGCAGCCTCTCTTGTTGCGGAGCACAGGCTCCGGACGCGCAGGCTCAGCAGCTGTGGCTCATGGGCCTAGCTGCTCTGCGGCATGTGGGATCCTCCCAGACCAGGACTCGAACCTGTGTCCCCTGCATTAGCAGGTAGATTCTCAACCACTGCACCACCATGGAAGCCCTTTCATGATCTATTTTAATAGACATTTTCATTTCTGTAAATTTCAACGTCAAGATACCAAAGTAACCTCTTATTGCTATTTTAAACTTAAATTCTCCATTTATACCTCCCTCTGCTCCCTGTTGGGCATGTCATTGGCAGAAGGCAGGAGTCCTCCCCGAGAGGGGTACTGTGAGAGGTGTGGGTATGCCTGGAATCCGGGTTATTTCCACCGGCTGGCCGTGACGGCTCCTGACCCCTGTCAGCATGCTCTCCTTTGTGTTCTCAACAAACTCAAATCCACAGCGACAGTCACAATGACTGACAGTGTTTACTTGCTGTTACATGAGCGTGTTTAAGCATTCGCTCACGTCATCTCTTTTCATCTTTGCTCCATCCTCATAGTTCGGCATCACCACTGTCTCCTTTTTCAGAAACAGGTAATGCTGAGTTAGAAGAAAGTTACCAGGATTCAAATCCAGGACCAGGTGGTGTCAGACCTCTGCTCTCCCGCTGTGAACTGTTCTGTCTTCCCAGCTGCTGACTGACGAAGATGCCACTAATTCATAAAAAATGCTGCTTTTGAATTTTCTAATCAAGGTGTTCATTACTGCTTTAACGTGTTAGTAAGTATAAACTGCATAGAGATGTTTTAGAAACAGGTAAGTTAGACATTACAAAGGACATTGACCTGCAGACTTACTGAACTTGACTGATTGAATTCCTCACATTGTTACCTGCTCTCAAGGAAGGGGGCCCTTCGATGGTTGTGGGACAGTCACCTGTGAAAAGTGTAATGAAAGAAAGGCTTTCATCACTGAGCTGCTTAGAACTGACACTTGTTTTGGGTCCTGGGCTCCAGAGAGAGCAAATCTGACACTTTGTTGCTGTTTTCCAGTTCTTGGGATAATGTGGTCAGTCAACCAGAACCTCCACCTTAGGCCTGCTCAGGGATCTGGGGTTATCAATTCAGGATGCAGCCTTACCTGAAATGCTCCCTGAGTGGTAACACTTGACTCATCCTTCCACCCTATTGAGGTCCTTTGGGATTCTCACTGTGTTGCTGGCACCCTGGCCCTCACTCTGGCTTTTAATCAAATATGAAGCTGATGGGCCTGTGCTGTGTGCCCTTGTGTAAATGAGTGCCAACATGAGCCTCCTGCAAACTGAGGCTGGATTGTAAAAATGCTCCAGGAATCAAATTGTTCAACTACGGGATCAAGCTAACCATGCCTGCCACTGCCGACATGACTGTGTCCACAGAAACACACCAGGAGAGACTGTCCAGTGTCTGCTGAAGCCTAGATGCACCGGGACTGCAGCCTCCCCTTGTCTTGTATTTTACTTCACTTCCCTCTGACTATAGTGTCAGGGAAGGCAGGAGCACTATCTTTCTTGTTCTCCACTCAGTTCCCAGTGCTTTGCACACTGCCTGACACATAGTAGACACTTAGCAAATAATTATTGGATCAATAAATAAATGAATAGATGAAAATCAATTCCATTATAGAAAGACAGTGACATATTTGGGCAAAAATATCCTAAATTAAAAATTACGGACTCTCAATAATTAGTGAATGAATAGTAATTAAGACAATACTGAGTCCTACACTATCTTTACTCAGGATAAATGCCAGATTAAACAGTACACAATATTAGTAAAACTCTCATATTCTATTTGAGAATCAAAACTATATTTGAATCTCTACTCTTCCTTAATCTTGACCGCTGACTTCATCTGCAAATTCTCAGTTCACTATATATGATATGTTTAGGCTAAAAAACTTTATTCCAGCATAACGCACCTCAGGCTACTTTTATAAACTACTATTCTATATCTACTTCATTCCTTCTTATAAATATTTCTCAACATTTTATTATAATTTTCAACATAGAGCAAAGTTGAAAATTTTAATACCAATATGCCCACAATCTATAGTCTGCTAAGAACACTTTATTTTCCTTGTTTTGTACATATCTATGCATCCATTCATTCATCAATCATACTTTTTTTCTGATCCATTTTACAGTAAATGGCTGAATTCAGTATTTAGAGTTTAATATTTATGTATAGGTTATTGTTCAGATGTAAAACTCACATACAATGAAAAACACAAATCCTAAGTGTTTACTCACTGAGTTTTGGCAAATATATGCATCTGTGTCACCAAATCCCTGTAAAGATACAGAAATTACACAACCTCAGAAAGTACCCTCAAGTCCCTTACCAGTCAGCCCACATCCTCACATCCTCCAGGACAACTTCTGTCCTTTTTCTTTTCCTTTCTTCTCTTTAAACCACTGATTAGGTTTACATTTACCTGATTTGGAACCTGATATATATGGAATCATACACTATATACTCTTCTGTGTGAAGTTTCTCTCACTCAGCCTGTTCTTCATCCATCACATGTATCAGAAGCTCATCCCTTTTCATTGCTCTGCAATGTTCCATTGTTGATACCTCACCATGGAGCCATTCTCCTGCTGATGAACCCCTTGCTTGTCTCTAGGTTTTTGCTATGATGGTTAAAGCTGCC
Source organism: Physeter macrocephalus (assembly GCF_002837175.3). Taxonomy (NCBI): domain Eukaryota; kingdom Metazoa; phylum Chordata; class Mammalia; order Artiodactyla; family Physeteridae; genus Physeter; species Physeter macrocephalus. Next base: position 18,748,956 of record NC_041221.1, on the reverse strand, counting down.
ATGAACCTTCTTGTACATATATTCTGTGGACATGTTTTCATTTCTCTTGAGCAAATGACAAAGGCTAGAATTGCTGAACCATAGGATCACCGTATGCTCTATTTTATAAGAAACTGGCAAACATTTTATACAGTGGTTGTACATTTTACATCTCCACCAGCAATATACAAGAGTTCCAGTTGCTACACTTCCTCAGAAACATTTGATAGTGATCATTAAAAAAAATAATAATAACCATTCTGATGGGTGGAGTATGTTAATTTGCTTTTCCCTGACGATTAATGGGGTTGAGCACCTTTCCATATGCACAATGACCGCTTTTATATCTTCTTGTGTAAAGTGTCCATTATAATCTCTTGTCCAATTTTATTGGATTGTCTTTTTATTATTGAGTTGCAAGAGGTTATTTCAAATACGTACCTGAAGGGTAATGTCCCCTGCAGGTCATTATGAAGAGAAATCTTGGGAAGTTCTGTTTTCAGGGCATCTCTTCCCAGCAGTGTGTTTAGATCTTCCTTGTTCTTCTTTTTATGATTTAAAACATGGATTGAGAAGCTAACTTTTGGCTTTATCAACTGTGAAAGCTGCAGGTTATTCCAAGCATTCATTTTCCTGTCTAAATTGTTCAAGTATGTGATCTTAACTTTTTTATTGCTCTTTATACACAAACTCTCCTTTTAATCTTTTCCGCATGTCCTTGTGAAAGATGAGTTTATCAACAAGTCCATTATGGATGCTTGCTGTTCTCTCTCTTTCTTTCTCCCGGTCCCTTCCTCTCTCTATCTCCCTCCTTTCCTCCCTCTTAGAAGTAACCACATCATACATGTATATCAAAATCACACTTTTGAGCACCTTTAAACCTGTTCATCCTCCTGAGAACTGTAGAACTACCCTTGGTGAGATCTCATCCCATTGGTGGGGGTCTGCTCTAAGGGCACAACAAATGCCATGATGACACAACAGCTTCTCCACAAGATTTCTGCTTCCTCCCCTTCATCTAACCTGTTACTCAACATTTATTCCAGAGTAACAGTTGTGTTTTATTCCCTCTCTACTTCCTGGGAGATAAAATGGTCAGCAGAGAAAGTTGAAAGTTATCAGATACACTACTTTAGCTGAATGAGGCTTCCAGTCAATGACTGGAAATTGGGATCTCCCCCTCCCCCACTGTGCTGTTCAGCTGTGTCACTCTTGTGACCTGTGCCACAATGGAAATGGTCTGTTTCTTCTGCTGTATTCCTCCACCAAGGGTGGTTTCTCTTTAAACCTTTTATCTTTAGACAAGTCCTCTCAAGTGGGGCTTCACTAAGGTTTTAGGAACTTTCACGCAATGATATACCTTTTCTGACATACAGAACTCATCTGCCCCACTTCTGGGAGATCTGTTCTTTTTACTCCACAAGTGCATTAGAGCTTTCCTACAAATAGCTCATCTGGGGCCCGGTGCTAGTTCATAAATCGTCATTTCCTCCATGTGTTGAGACCCAGGTTCCCTGTCCTCCTGGATCAGGCTCTGAGTGCTTCTGTGATGTGACCCCCAGGCAGGCCTCAACCTGACCTGTCCTACTTAATCCAGTCACTTCCTTTCTTGTTCTGTGGACAAAGTCATGCTGCCTCTCATGCGAAAAGTACACATTTGCCTCTTAGGAGAAGCTCCCCATACTTGTTGCATGATGTAGAGATTCACCTCAGTTCTTTTGATTTCTGAAAATCACATTCCCAGGCATTTATGTCTGCCTGGAAAATCTCCTGAACTTGAGGACCTCGGGGGCTGAGTTGCCTGTGGGTCTGCATACAGGCTGGGTGGGAGGGTGCACACCTGGAGCTCCGGGTCTGAGGATCCCATCTTGATTTACAGGGTGGTGGTTGGGACATAGCCAGGAAGCTTTCTATGAGCTGTGATGCTCAGGACAGGAGAAACCAATTCAATATTTGAAAGAAATTGCATATAAATTTGTATAAACTAACTTGTGTCTTACAGACTTGTATTAGAAATTAAATAATAACATCACTGATATAGTAATACATATGTATACACATGTATGTATGGTGGTATACATGTGTATGTGTGTTTGTATATATGCGTATGTGTATACATATTATATATGTCTGTATATATTATATATAGTATTTATATTATTTAAATAATTTTATTGTTAATAAAGAAATAATGAATTAATATCATTATTACTATATTATAGTAATATAATAAAATATTATATAATTATTATAATATAATTATCACTAATATAATAAATAAAAAATAAAATATATTATTATATATGTATATTTATATACATTTTCTCCCCTTCTTCTCTTCCCCTCTCTTTTCTCTGCCACAACTACAGGAAGATGGTGACTCTGACCGAGACAATCCCCATCCTGGAGAATTTGCCCTTGAGAATGTATTGTACCAACTACTGTATTCCACAGTGCCATGCTATGTCAAACCATACTGTAGCCTGATATAAAGGGAAATAGCAGCAATAGTGACCTTATCTTTACTTACAATTTTATATTTGATGCATCATGGATATTTTGCAATAATTTTGATTTTTAAAAATTTCCATCAAAATAATATTTACCCTGATGACTGATTTTTCACAGCACTTAACTATGGTGTCCTAGTTCAGTTCCCACAGTCCCTTTTCTTAGTCCCAGCCCTGTAAATTATTTTGTGCACGTTTAATGCTCATATAAGCTGCAATAAAAATGGACATTGGGGTGACGTGTTTCTCTCTTTCTTAATGACTTGACAATCACAAACCATAGTCACAAGCCACTGTTTCTAACTTTTACTCCATTTTTCTGTTTAAATTTTCTTAAGGTTGTCATATCAGTAAGTAAGGCTGAAAAACAATGATCTTGTTGACAAAGGAAAGTCCTGGAAAAACTTCAGTAAAGATTGGCAAAACATAGAGGCAAATACTGCATCAAGAAACATGGTGATTCCCAGGAATTGTCAAGTGGGGCAACCTGTTCACGGTGGTTATGGGGCCACAAGACTCTCTTTGGGGGCACAAAATACATATTCTCCCTGACCACCTGATTATCCATCATTGCCTGGGACAACAGACTGCCTTCTGCTTTTCGAGGTGGATACCCTTATCCTTTATTTCCTGATGACACATACCTTACCAAAGGGTTTTCCACATGATAACATTTTAATGTTGTCACTTTGGGAGAATATTTTGTCTTTAAAGAAGAAAAGGTTGAGCCTGCAAAGTTTTAGATCGTTTTGATAGAAATCAATACAGTGAAGGACAAATTTCCTACAAAATATTTTTGAATATTTTATTTATTGGATGCTCAGCTGTACAAATTAGACACATGGGATGTAACACAATTTAATCAGGATTATGATTTTTTTACACTGGCTGCAACATCCTCCCCCCCAAAAATCCAAAATTATCTTAAAAGTCCTATCACAAATTGTAGGTAGACTAAGTAAATTGAAAGGTGACTTTGGCTAATTCGACATCTGATTGAAGCTGCTAGCTCTGGATCTTCTATTTGTGATAAACTAATTGTGCTGGTTTCTAATGCCGGGTCAAATATGTTTTAGAATACATGGTTTTATAAATGTACTAAACAGAGCCATGACATGTATGGAAGTTTAATTGTTCCTGGTGATTATACAAATTGTGATTTTTTTGGTCCCTTTCTCTTTATAGTACATTGATTGAAAATACTCTTTCCTGCTTTTCTTTTTTTAAATTTTAAATATTATCTATTTTTTTCTTCTTTGATGTTTTACTTAGAAATAAACTGTCTAATTAAGAAATATTTGTAAATTTTCCAAAAATCTTTTTGTCATTGTTTTCTAATTTATTTATTTATTTTTGTTTGTTTGCTTTCTAATTTAAATACGTTATGATAAAAGAATATACTCTGTATGGTTTCAATTCATCTATTTTTTTTCTACTAAACATCAAGATTTTAAAAAATTTTTATTTTATATCAGAGTACAGTTGAATTACAATGTTGTGTTAATTTCAGGTGTACAGCAAAGTGATTTAGTTATACATGGGATTACAGGCACTATTTCCAGAATGTTCACTTCTATAAGGTTGTTAGGCAAATGTAGATTCCTTCATCCTGGCAGTAGGTAAAGAGATGGAAGTTGGCACCTGTAAGGTAGAAGGTGAGAGAACACCCCTCCCTTGCACCCTCACCCACTTCCCCTCTTCCAATGTTTCCACCTCCACTGCTCCCAATGAAGTCACCTCCCTCAGCTCGTGTCCCCTTCTGTCAATCAAGTGGATGATGCCATCTTCATAGGAATCCTTGAGGGCTATCTGAGCTACCAGAGAGCATCACCAGAATCCTCTCCCCATTGGCCATTAGGAATCCTGGAGCCTATATACACTCCCTGACATTTATTAGTCATAGAGGTTGGAATTATTACCAGATAGAACTGGTTCAAGAGCCAGGCAGTTGATATGTTAGTAGAACTGACACCTTCCAACAACTAAAATCAAATAGATTGGCTTGACAATTTCCCCACCCCAAATGGTTTCTGTATAACCGACAAGCCACATAGGTGATGTGGCCTTCCTTCTCCAATGTGCTTTATCTCTGGGAGTCTTTAACAAAAAAGACTCTGAATATGCATTAAATGAAACCCAAAGTTACACTTTGTACACTTTGTTATAAAGACCATCATTTAGAACACAAGGTTTGTTTCTTGTTACTGATAAAAGTAGCACCCTTTATGCAAAGAAAAAAGTACAGATAATATAGAGAGAAACCATTCCCAATGAAGATGTAATTTTAGCAAACATGTTACATATGTACTCTGGGAAAGAAAATTAAAACTTGAGTTCACTTGGAAAGTGTTTCATCTGTTTTCCCTTCAGAGCTGTTGCAGAAAACCCAGACCCTCTATCATCAGGATAAAAACCCTGCAGAGGGAGGGCCAAGGGGATGCAGCTTCATTCCAAGGCTTCCTTGACTATGCCCAGCTGAGATGTGAATCAATATTCCTTAATAGAATGTTTAGAAAGTTAACACCAAAAACACTTTGCTGTATTTAATGCCACTTTCTCTGATCAGTAAATGGTGTATTGCTTTTTCCATAGTGTAAATTCAATCATTTGCAAATCCTGCTTTCATTGTCTTTGCAAATGCCAGTTAAATAACCCCTGTAGATTTTGAGGAGAAATGATGATGGCTGAGCTTAGTTGACCTCAGCTCCTAGTTTCAGGCAACATTTTGGTGCCCAGAGATGTTGGCAAAGGAAAGGGCAGATTCTAGGACAAGATCCTGCCCAGATGTGCCTCCCTGGTACACATCTGGAGTGTTCTGTGTTCCCAGAGGCATCTTGCAGAGGTGAGTGTTGGGCTGAACTGATGATGCTGTCCTCTCAGAAATGTGGGTTCATGGGAGAGACCCCAGTCCCTCTTCCTCTAGCAGGTGAAACTGTAGGATGTAAACCCCACAAACCAGACACAGCCATACCATCCCCTGGAGCTTGGGGGGAGCCCCACTGCAAGTCTGCAGTTTCCTGCTTTGTCTGCCTGTCTCCCTTTCTGGGGGCAGAAGACCCCATACCCAGGGCCTGGAGTCCTCTTCTCCAGCACCTCTGTGGTCTCCTCCTTGGATCTGGATGCCAAGATTATCACACAACCAAACTGGGTTTCTGCCCCTCATTTGTAAACGAGTGGGAAAGGACCCAACTTTACAAAGTCATGTTCAATGAGAACAGCGAATGTGAAATACCCTGAGAGGGGCCTGGCACACACTAGGTGCTCACTCCACTGTGACAATCCAAGAATTTTAGCATCAGTACCTTCCCTTTTAGATGAGAGACTAGACTGTGAGAGCTCGCCTGTCTTGCCTCAGAGAGTATACAGCTGGATGCTCTTCAAACTGGCTTATCATCTCTCTCCATAGCCCCAGCTCTCCATTGTACAGAAATCTATCCATGTGGACAGCAGGCAGCAGAGTGGGAAGAAAGATCTTTTCAAGCTTGGTTTTAAGATCAAAATAATGTGTTATTGTTTCCATCTGCAATGAAATCCAATAATATTAATATCTGAGTACTTACTGTGTGCCCAGCTTCATCAGGCATTTTTCAACATTATTTGACTTATGGTCTGCAGTGCTGGCATCACAACATGTCGAAAGATGAAAACAAGGGTGCAGAGAGTTTCAGTCGCTGTTGGGTTTCACTCAGCTGAAAGTGGTCACTCTGGGCTTCAACCCAAGGTCATCCTTGCTCCAGAGCAGAGCTCTTCCCATGTCCCCATGCTTCCTTCCTGTAGATAAGACAAATTCCCCAAGGATATTTTATCTCTCACCAACTTACATGGGAAGAGGAATCCTTTAAAATATATTGTATTTGGAAAGGTAGAAACCAGAAATAAAGGATAATTCCTAAAGTGAAAAGGCTTCCCCAGATCAGAAATCATTTTCCTTTTGGTAGAGTGAGTGGTGTCTCTGGATGACAATCCTGCTAATCTCACATTGACTGATGTCCAGTCAATAGCACGGCTGCCAAGGTGAAGAACACAGCTGTGCAGAGGCTGAATTGTGAAACCTGTTCACAGCCCAGCAACGGTGGGGAGATAAGCGTGAATGTGTCTCAATTTGGCAAAACCAGACTTAAATAAGAGAAACTCGTTACGTGAGAATGATGGAAACAAAAGAGGAAAAATTACAGAGCTTAGTAATGGTATGGGCCAATCATTAAGTGTGTTCTGACTGACTTTCTCCTTAATTAACATACAGGGTCTTTGAACTTTGCCTTGTTTTACACTTGTGACTGTTACAGAAAAATTCCATATTTACTCCTGAGGGTGGCACTTGCAAAGTGTCAAGATACTGTGTAAGCACCCTTTCTTCTTCAGAAAGAAGCTATGTGAACGCAACCTGTTGTGTTGTCTGCTGTCAAGTAGAAAGACTGGTGAACAGAAAGCGCCTCACCAAGCACACTGCAGAGTTATCACAAAGAATATGTGTCCGTGAGGAGATGTAAATAAAACATGGAGCAGGACCTCAAAGGCATACTAGGAGAAGATTTAGAATTAACAGGAGGCACCAGGTTCCAAAAACTGAATTTAATGCATAATCACAGTGTTCATTACAGCTGATAATCACCATTACAAAATGTGGCACGTAACATGCAGATAATTTGGAGACTGAAAGGGTTAACAAAATTTCTCTTGGACTGAAGTAGCAGGGACTGTAGGTAAAAATAACAGTGATGTTGTAATAAGTTGGAATGTGTGTTCTTGCCCCAAAATGTTTTACACACTTAGTTTTAAGCATTTGATACTTACAGGGAGAATGTCAGGAAGGCATTTTCAGAATTGCTAAAGGGCAGAGTCCTCCAACGGACAGGTCCCTGTATTGTTATTGTTGTCAGAAGGTGTAATTCTGATCCCTAAAAAAGAGTACACACTGAGCAAGCACCCCCTCGGAGAGCCGGGCAAATATACAAGATGCATATTTATACTATGCTATTTCCCTTCTATTTGGTTTTTTTAAGGTGTAATAGTATTACTGGACACCTTTCCTTACCAGACTTTCTTTTAATGATTGTAATCGAGAGTGAAATTGAATTCTACTTTATTTAATTCCCTTTGGACCATCAGTTATCCTTTTTCCTCTATTTTCTTGGCCATTATGAATGATGCAACAATGGCCATCCTTGCCATTATATTATATATTTTATATACAATACTAAGATACATATACACATACCTTTGTGCATGTGTCAAAGTTTATATAAGGTAGATTCCAGGAAAGGGAGCCTCTGGGCCCAAGGACACGTTTTTAGTACCTTTTGATGGTTACTGCCATATTCTGCATTAACAAGTTTCTATCAGGTATTTTAGCAATATATGTACAACCCTGTGCATTTCCCCACATCCTTGTCACCTATAGACACCATGGCGATTTTAACTTTTGTCCAGATGAAGAGCAATAGCATGTATCTCCTTGATGCTGTGAGTTTCATGTTTTGGGTCACCTGTGAGGTTGTACATCTTTTTGAATAATTAGTACCAATTTTTATGTCACTTTCTGCACTTGGCCTGATTTATTTATTTACCATTTTTCTATTTTCACATTTTTCTTGTCGATTCATCAGTTTGACTTGACAATCTTAGTTATATTTGTTGTCAGTATTTTCTCACGCGGAAGGGCACACCTTTTCTCTTAGTAGGAAGCGTCCTTCAGCTCAATTTCCTGGTGTCTGGAGTTGTGATTGGGGTAACACCACAGCAGCCAGGTAAAAGCTTCACATGCAAAGATCTTCAGTCCTGCAGGGCTGACGGTAAGTGAAGGACCCAGGCAGAAAGGATGGAGAGATTCTGCCAGCCCCTGGTTTTCCTAAGCATCCACCTATCCTGGGTGCAGGGCCCTGGATTTCTGTTAAGTCAACATCTGGAATACAAGGAGACCCCAGGAGACCAAGCACTGCAGCCAACTCTAAAATAGTGCATTATCAAGCACTTCAAAATTCCTCACTTTCATTATTTTTTTCTACATATTTGGAAATTTTGAAGTGAATTTAGAGGGTAGAATTTTCGGACAATATACGTAAATGATGCAGGCCGTGCATGTAAGACATGTTTTACTTGAGAATCAGTATAAATTTGAGTAGTTGCTTGAAGTGTTATCCAGGCTCAATCAGAACAGTGTTAGATTCACAACAGGCTGACCAGGACAGTAGCTCCTTGGCATTCTTGGCCTTCATGGGACCCATAGTACAACCCCGTTTATCTGAGTTCCCGCCTCCCAAGTTCGATCAGTACAGCGGGTGACACGACTGCCAACAGTTTCCTTCAGCATGTGCTATGTGGAGGTGACACGGTCTTACTGTGGAGATCAGTGGCCTGTCCTTGAGGAGTTTACACTCTACACAGCACTCATTTCCATGCACCTGCCATGGCAAAGTTTAAAGGACTTCTCACATGCAATATCTTTTTTCTACCCTCGAGACTAACTTTGCTTCAGAAAAAATACCAAAATATAATACAGCATCAGGAATTTAGGAGAGTAAAGCCCAGACACCGTTTGAGAGTTCTGACTTCGTGGAGAAGCTCAGGTGTGTTGACTTATCTTGTGTGCCAGACCACAGTGTTGGTGGCAAATGGGACATCTGTGTTCCCCACGTGGTCCATGTTCTCGGGTCGTCTTTTTATGTTCTGGGGCCTCATAGCAGGAAAGCCCATGGCCGACTCTGCTGAAACCTCCATTTGGTTGATCTGGAGTTGGAGCAGATATCTAGGCACCTGACCTGTGCTGGCCATGTCTGCTTGGTTCATCAGAACTCAAGTCACTTGAGTCCACTTCAAGCCCAAACTCAAAACCACCCCCGTGCAGACCCTGTCTTGCTCCTTGCATGGTGACTGGATTGTGCACAAGTGTATCACTGTGTGGGGATGTGAGATAGTGTGTCAGTGTGCGTGGGAGTGTCCTGGTGTGTGTCTGTGTACGGGTTTGTGTGAGTATGAGAGGTTTTACTCTGTGGGAGTATATGATGTGTGAGCCTGGGAGGGACCACGTGTAAGTCTGTGAGTCAACCTGCATGTGAGCGTGTGTGTCCATGTGCTTGTGTTATTGAGTGATGGTGTGTCTGTCAGTGTGCATAAGAGTGTGTCCATGTGTCAGCATGTGCATCAGTGCCTTTGAGTGTTTCCTGTGTGTGTGAGTGTGTGTCTCTGTGTATGAACTGTACTGTGAGTGTGTGGTCCCCACGTGTGGGTGTGAATGAGCAGGAGTGTGTCAGCATGTCTGGGTGTTTTGGCACACCAGTCTGTGTGTGAGTATGTGTGTGTGAGTGTGTGTAACACATGCCTGGGCCACGTTGCATTCACACTACTCAGGCTGATGTCCTGTCTCACAGAGCTGGAAACCACAGCTCTCCTGGACAAGTGGCCTGGCCTGCAGGCGGAGAACTCAGGAAAATGTCCCTGGCTTTGATCTCATACCTATAACTTGTCTTAGAAGCACAATTATTTCTTGCCATTGATAGTGAATCTGCAGTATTAATTGTCATGTGTGATAAAATTATCTTCATTTTTATTAAAATATATATATATTTTTAGATATTTTGAAATGGATCATTTTTAAAGTCTTTATTGAATTTGTTATAATATTGCTTCTGTTTTTTATGTTTTGGTTTTTTGACTGAAAAATGTGTGGGATCTTAGCTCCCCAACCAGGGGTCAAACCCGCACCCCCTGCACTGGAAGGCGAAGTCTTAACTACTGGACCACCAGAGAAGTCCCAAAATGTACTCTTTTAAAGTTGAAGGGGCTTCCCTGGTGGCGCAGTGGTTGCGCGTCCGCCTGCCGATGCAGGGGAATCGGGTTCGCGCCCCGGTCTGGGAGGATCCCACATGCCGCGGAGCGGCTGGGCCCGTGAGCCATGGCCGCTGAGCCTGCGCGTCCGGAGCCTGTGCCACGCAACGGGAGAGGCCACAACAGAGGGAGGCCCGCATACCACAAAAAAAATAAATAAATAAAAAAATAAAGTTGAAAAGTAAGTATCAAAAATGTAAAAGTCTGGATAGACTAAAAAACTTTGGCTGCTATAGAAAAAACTCAAGCAAATTGAATTGTTGAAACATTGAGTTGCACATTTATGGACAAAACCGTACTTGAACTAGTCCGTGAACATTATCACGAGTGACAGTGGAGCAGTTCTCCCCAGAGAAGCTTTGCAGAGGATGAAAGGCCCACACGGGCCCCACGATGTGATGCTGCACAGATGTGAATTATCACGTTTCTAACTTGGAGGACAGAACACTAACTCGGAGCATATTTTCGTTTAAAGGAGCTTCCACAGAGTCTTAGGCCAGAGCGTATGTATCAACAATTAAGAGATCCTAGAAGGAATACAAATAGTCAGAACAGCCCCCACGGTGTGGGGAATCTAATTTGCATTAAAAAAACAGTTCAGTAAGGAACTTTTTAAAGTCTTCCAAGAGTTTATGTGGTTTGTTAAATGTCTACTCTCGTCTATGGCCTGACTGTTCTTCATCTCTCCCTCCCCTTTGTATCTCAGAGTCTGGGGCCCTTGGCCAACTGCGGGTCCCACACCTTCCCTTCTGTCCTCAATGGGACAGGAGCCCATCCCAACCGTCTTGGGATGGGGACCTCTCGATCCATCGACCCATTGTCACAGGCTTCTGCAGACACTCCCGACTTCCTTCCCTGATGCTGCCTCTTCTTTTAGGCTATTTCCTCTCTCAGCATGAGTGACCCTGGGGAGCCACCCAGGGCAGCCACCCAGGCCTGCAGACAATCCAGAGACAAGAAGAGAGTGGAGAATGGTCTTCTCAGAGTGCAGCTTGTACCTAAGTCACCCGGCATGGGGACGCCTTGCTCCCCCCGGGACCTCGTGGGCACCCCCTTCTTCACTGCTCGGCTGCTCCATCACTGCCTGGTTTCTACGGAGGCCAGACGAGTGCCATCCTGTTGGAGCTGCAGGAAGGGGCCTGCGAGGTGCCCAGAGTAGAGCCAACTCACACCCAGAGCCAGGACTGGGCTGGGCCCCCCATGAAGCCAGCCCTTGTGGTTGGAGGGGAAGGGAGGCAGGAAGGGAGGCAGAGGCTGACCTTCCAATTCTTCAAACAGACAAGAAGATCCTCCCCACTCCGGGGCAGAAAGGTAAGGGACAGCAGGAAGCTGGGACAGCAGGAAGCCTGGACATCAGGGTGGAGACGAGGAGCAGCCCTAACGGAAACACCAACAGTCCAGGCCGGGTTCACATGTAGCAACAATATTGTTCAGTTATTCAAGGGCCAAGGCAAAAAAAAAAAAAAAAAATCCCCTATTTAATATTACTAAATGGATACTTACCATGATCCGAATACCTATGTTCAGATTTATCAAGATTAAGCAATTTTGTCCAAGAACTGGAAATAAATACCTTTCCCAATTTTTGTAACTCAAGGGCTCATTCTAGAAGCAAAGCTTGAGAGGCAGTTTTCCCATTAAAAAGCAATTTAAAGTTTCTCTGGACCAGGGATGCCCACCAGAAATGAAACAAGAGCTGCTAATATGAGCCATGTGTGCTCTTTTAATTTTTCCTGTAGCCACATAAAAAATAAAAATGAATGGGTGAAATTGTCTGATAGCGTATTATATAAACCAATATACCCAATATATCATCATTTCAAGATGCAGTTGATATAGAACCTTATTAACTTGTGATTTTACATACTTTTCCCCACTATGTCTTTGAAGTCTGTTGTGTATTTTACCCTGAGAATGCTCCTCGATTGGACTGGCCACATTTCAAGTGCTCAAGAGCCATGTATGGCTAATGGCTACTGGACCAGAGAGCATAACTCTCCAAGGGTCAGCAAACTTTTCCTGTGAAACCCAGATGATAAATATTTTATCCTTCACTGGCCATATGGCCTCTATGGAACTCTGCAGTTATAGAGAGAAAACAGCCATGTATTACATACAATGTGTAAATAAACAGGCATGGCTGTGCTCCAATAAAAGTTCATTTACAAAAACAGGTGGTGGGCTGGATGTGGCCTGCAGGATGCAGGTTGCAGACCCCCATGTAGACCAATCCAGTCTAGTATCCAATTTTTGACCAATAACAATCAGTGATATAGAATATAAAGATATGGTTTGTTTACATTTTGCCAAAATCTGTAGCAATCGTGCTATGAACTGGACTGTATCCTCCCCAAATTCATATGTTGAAGCCCTAACCCCCAGGGTGATGGTATTGGGAGGTGGGGTCTTTGGAAGGTGATTGTATGAGGTCATGAGGGTGGGTCCTCTGTGATGGGATTAGTGCCCTTATAATTAGAGACACTCTCTCCACGCTACGAGGACACAGTGAGAACCAAGAAGAGAGCCCTCCCCAGAACCCAACCCTGCTGGCTCCCTGACTTCAGACTTTCGGCCCCTGAACTGAGAACAAAAATTCTGCTGTTTAAGCTACCCCATCTGTGCTACCTTGTTATAGCAGCCTGAACTGATTTGTACAAGGAGAAAAGTCTTTAAAAAGGCAGTATATGAGGGCACTTAAAAAATCCCTTATATAAACCCAAGCTATTCATTTTAAAAAGAACCTCTTTAAAAATATTTAAAATCTTTTGAACTCAATACGTATTTCTTCCCTCAGTGTCAAATTACTGACCTTTACCTCCAAATTAATGGCAATATGTAAAAATTATATACAAACCAAAAAGAAGAAAGCTGTTAATTACTAACCTGCTGTTCTGGCTAAGGTCATCTTTGGTTTTGTCACCCTTAAAGTTCCACTAACATCATGCTCCCAGTTTCTTATTTCTGTTTCATTTCTTCTAAACCTAACTCTGAAAATATGCATTCTTCTCTCTTGCATGTGAAAAGTGTATGGTGAACACATTGTGAGGTTGTATTGTGGCCTCAGGCAAGACCATCCAAGAGTTTTTTCATCAACATAAGAGGGATATTTTTTTCTCTTTCCATGAACTTTCAGTCTCCCTTTATACTACTGACATTTGTTTAGCGCAGTGATTACATTTCTTTCATGTTATTTTTTTGCAGGGCAGTGATGCTAAATTGCTTGTAGTTAACTCTGAGTGAACAACTTGTTGCTGTTTTATTTACATATCTTCTAATAAATACCTTTTTTCTGTAATATTTTTCTCAAGTGTGAGTGCTCAACACATTGTAAATACAAACTAGATCAATGCTATATTTCGACGAGCAAGTACCCATTTATCTTTTTATTTGTTATTTCCACCCCCTCTTTTATAGCATTATCCTAATCCCTTCATATCTAGTTCTGGAGAAGCAGAAAGGAACCCAGGGCCAGTTTTCCCCTTTGCATCAGAAAGGATGCTTCCACATTTGGTTTATTGAGGGACTTGCCTGTAAATGTGACCTGCTTCTAAATCTACAATCATTGCAATGGCTTGGTTTGATCTGGATGATGAATCTTATGCCCAAGAAATTATTTTTCAACTTGCTCTTTCTGCTTTGACCTCAGGAGCTGGCAGAACAGTGCACATAGTTTAATTTGCTATTTCACAGGACCTTTGATAAGCTGTAAAATGATACATATCCACAATTTAATAAGTTAAAAATTTAATAAAAAATAAGGGAAATGGATATTGTTTCTTCTTTGAATAAGTCAACAGGGAACATACTTCATGGTGTTTTAAACTTGAGTTGATATTTTGATAGAAATGCTTTATTTATCTGACACAGGTATCATTTTCATTATTTTCATTCTGTAATGCAATCTGAATTCCAGACTCATATGTGCTTTGAATGGACTAACTCAGCCTCTTTAAGGAAAAGCCCCTTGATTCAAGTGTAAAAGCAAACTTCTTCCTGAACTTCTCTCCTTCCCCAGCCCTTAAACCACTCAACATTAATTTGTTTTATTCTGGCCTGACAGAAGACTGCATCTCATCATGATCTCTTTATGTGGCTAAGAAATCTTTCCTTGAATATGGTCAGCACATAAGGCAATGGAAAAATTAAAATTAAATATCTAATCGATATCCCCTATTTAATTGTAGGGACAATTGTACAGAAAAAGTGGAAGCTTAACCCTATATGTTCGTCCTACTTGATCCCGGGTGGTTTCGCTTCAAGGCTTGAGAGATTCAGAGCCCTGGAAAGAATCTCAAATAAATCCAGCTGCATCTCTTTATTTTGCAATAAAATTGAGGCCAGGAATTTCCCCCATTCACATGTGACTTGGTCTCTATATGAGGCAGGAGGGTTCACACTCTGAGGTCCACATTCGAGACACGTTGCTTTGCTACACACTCAACATCTCGGCCACGTAGGCCCTTCCTACACAGAATCCCTTCATTTTCCTAAACATTTTCCCCTGATTATTCACCAGCCTTGTGCTTTAAGGCCTTTAAACATTTTCAAAAAATCTAATAGATTCTCAGAAGCATCGTTTTAAATTCTCCCATTGTTTCTAATTTATTTAAAATGAATCCTAATTTCACACCAATGAGGTGAAGAAGAAATTGTGTAAAGCTTCTGCTCTTTGGAATTCATTGAGGTTTCATTCAAGACATCATTTATGGGTGAGTTTTTGTAAATGTTTCATGGATGCATTAAAAGAAAGTTATATTTTCTATTTTTCAGAAACTAAATAGGGCACATGTTTATAATTCAACGTTTTTGATCGAGTAATTTAATAATTAATGAATACCTCACTGTTGCTCAGTTATTGATTAATTCCTGCCTGAGTCTAGGGAAGCAGGTGAAAGCACACATGAAGGGTTCAAGTGTAAAGGTTCAGAAGGAATTCCTCAGTGTGATGGTCAACTTCAGGCAGCTCTCTCTCGGTGCCAGCTCCCTGCTACCTTCCCCTAGAAATCAGCTCATTTTACCTGCACAGACACCACAGGAGGAGGCTGCTAGTATGAGTTCAATTGTGTGCCTTCAGATTCAAGTTCTTACTGCTAGTACCTCAAAATGTGACCTCATTTGGAAGTAGGGTCATTGCAGATATAATTAGTTAAGACGAGGTCATTTAGGGGGGTTAATTCAATAGGACTGGTGTCCTTATAAAAAGGGGAAATTTGAACACAGCACACACAGAGGAAGAATGCTGTGAGAACCTGAAGGTGGAGATGGGGCAATGCTTCTACGTGGCAAGGAACCCCAAGTATTGCTGGTAAATCACCAGAAGACAGGAGAGGCTCAGAAGGAACCAGTCTTGTTGACACCTTGTTCTCTAGGTTACAGAACTGTGAGACAATACATTTCTTTTTTGAAAAAACACATGGTCCGTGGTACTTTGTTACGACAGTGTTAACAAACTAACACGGCCCTTATCATTACTCTGTTTTGACAAATAGAACAAGGCTAGTTTCATTATATAATTTGCCAGACGTGTGTCTTGGCCAGTAAGGATGGTGCCTACCCCCAGAGCACAAGTCCTTGCACTACATTCTGGGGTCCATTGTCACTGAAAAGATTCTGGACTGGGGACCCTCTCTCAGTGCTTCCAGCAGGGACAGAAAGGATGGGACAGGCACCCGTGAAGTTTGAGAATCTCCCCCAGGTGTCTCACATCCCCAACTTTGTAGAGCATCATAACCTCCAACACCACCTATGACACTCACCTGTCTACACCAGTAGTTGTTTTTATGTCCATATCTGGCTTTATATATCTTACTGCTATGTGATTTGACAGATAAAGAGTCAAGGCTGTATCCTCGGAGTAAAGAGTACTCTATAGGTTTTGATCTCTCCTGGGGGCACTTATTTAAATGTCATTTGCACATAGATCTTTGTCTCAAATTTTTTTTTTTTTTTTTGGAGCGTGAGTGGGGGATGAAGAGTCAAAATACAACAAGTAGGTCATCAATAATTGCCTTTAATAGTTGTAAGTTTTATGTGTCTTCATACATACTTTAATAGGTACTTAGGAAGTTTATAGAAGGAGTGCCAAGTAGACTATTTAAAAATCTTCTTCACTTTAAGGTTTTAAGGGCACAGGCAAGTCAAGATCAGACAAGGATAATGAAAGAGAGTTGGGAGTCGTCAGCTGATTCTGGAATCCTCCCTATTCAGTGTGTCTTGGAGATGCTCCAATGTCTTGAGCCTGTAATCAGTGGGGATCCCACTGCTGTCTGCTGCTGACAAACGCAGGGTTATGGCTGGTTCAGTCCATGCCTCCCAATTTTCAGAAAGGACGTGCACTCCATGGAAGATATTTTATCTACAAAATTCTCAGAACAACTCTAAATAGCCTTACCCTGGAGTCGATTAACTTTTCTCACTTTTCGGTATGTCTAGGCACGTACACAGATCTCACTGTTTTCCCGCTGTGGAAGGACAGAGTTTCCAGAGATGGCGGATACAGCCAAGAACAGTGATACAAGCCCTGACTCCCAACATACGCTGTCACTTTCTAATTTATAAATCAGTGCTTTGGGGATTCCAATTTGTCTTCTGCAAAACTGAATTTTTACCTGGATCGTATCAGCGGAAACAGAGATTTTCACCTATGCTGTGCTGAACAGAAGCCTTGGCACAGCTGTGGCCTCTTGTCTTGCCAACGTCCTGGTGATGGGGACCGAGACTGGGCTGGGAGCTCCTCCGGCCTGGGGACCTGATTGCCCTGGTCTCCCAGGGCCGCCCGCCCACCTGGCTCATCCCCTTTCTTTCTAATCTCTCCTTCTGGATCCAGGAAGCCTTGCCCTGTGGGTCCTTTGATAAAAGCATGCAGACAGAGGAGATGCTGCAGTGTCTGGGCCAGCACTGTGAGCCAGGAGAGCTGTACTCCCTTCTCTTGCCATGATGCCAGCCTGGCAAAGCCCACGAAGAAGCTGCTCCATCACCCAGGCAGGGGAGGAAGGTGAGCTCCTGGGGTAGAGCCTGCTGACCTCCCTCCATGGCACTGAGAGTTTCAGATGTTCTCTTAGGGCAGGTGACCCAGACCCTGCTGCCAATACACCCTCGACCCTGGATCCAGTTAGGATCAGAGTTCTTCTCATTTTTACTCTCTCTAAAGTCCTAACTCAATGACTCAAACCATGTACATGATAAGGAATTTTGGTGATTACTACTTAGAAATTTCCTAGGGTTGTTGCCCTGACATATGGAACACTGAGGGCATCTTCCTGAAGCCACCACCGTGTCACATGGGAAGACAAGAATGCAGTCCCTGAGGAGCAGTGAAAGAGGGTAGCGTTATTTAACATGAAGAAGAAGTGACTGAAAGTGGTTCAGTGCCTACATTTAAAACATACAAACACTCCCACATGGGGTGGGGGCCAGCTAGTGTTCTTACATGTGACAAAAGGCAGAACGAAAGGAGTTGGGTTTAAATGACAGCATGAAGAATTTAGGTTAGATGTGGAGAATGACTCTGACACTGAGTTATGACCCATGGGGATAGGTTACCAGGGAAGATCAGATTCTTTGAAGGCTTTAATGCATACGTATCCCTTGACACAAAGCAGGCATATGACCCAGTTGATTTTAAAGTAAAATTCGATCTATCAGTGCCCATTTTCCCACATGGGTCAATTTTACAGTGACAGGTGGAATTGCGTGGGTTACCAGATCTTTTCTCGTCCTGAAATGAGAGTCAGTGGTCAAAGGACTTTCTGGACTGCCCATCATATGTTTTGAGCTCCGCCTGACTTCTCCCCTGGAAAGCGCCAGGGCAGCGCTTTCTGGAACCATCACAATGGCTGCATCAGGCCATTGAGGCAACATGACGTTTGTCTGTGAATATGAAGGCACTGAGTAGGCAGACATTTGTGTGGCTGCATAAAGGGAAGCTCAACCCAAAAGGATTTGATTACAATAATCCCTATAGGAATGAAATACAATCCCGTATCTTTCCATTCTAGAATTTCAACTGCAGGAGAGCGTCTTTTTCATGTCATGAAGTGTTTCCAAGGAGCCCCGCCTAGGACAGGGGCATTTCTACAGGAGTCTATGACTTTCAATTTGACTAAAATAAAACCGCTATGTTTGTTTATTCTCCCTTAAGATGTAGTTACTTCATTTTTTTTTTCCTGCCTACTCACAGTCAAGAAACAGAAAACAGGGAATTACCTGGTTGCCCAGTGGTTAAGACTCGGCACTTTCACTGCCGTGGGCCAGGGTTCAATCTCTGATCCGGGAATTAAGGTCCCACAAGCTGTGCAGCTCGGCCAAAAAAAAAAAAAAAAAAAGAAGAGAGAGAGAGAAAAAAAAAGAAACAGAAAGCAAGCTAGTTTTAGTCCTCGTCAGGATGGTTAGGCATTTACCCTAGACTCTGACTTTTTAACCAATTTGAATTTGGTGATGGTCAGCTACAGACATGACTCCAGGGCATGTTTCCCCTCTTCTGCGTCTCCTGCTGGGTTTCTCATCCCTGATCTGGGAAGGAGTGATACCCCTTGGTCCAAACTTGAAACCCTGTCGGCCAGCCCTTCTGGTACACGTCCCACAGCAAATAGGTATTGTTACCCTGTCTCTCGGGTTCCATAGAGCAGCCTGAAAAGGTGCTGATGGACATGGAGGGGCTGAACAGGGAGATTTCCTTACAAGGGAATTTGCTGTTTTCCCAGACCCGAATCTCCTTGCCCATGTGGAACGGCCTCTTCTGGATGCAATTTTCAGTGAACAAATAAATTTGGTGTGTTTTGTTTATTTGTTTATTTTTATTTACTTTAATTTGTGAGAACTTAGAGAGGAAGTAAAATAATGTCTTAGAATTATGAAGAAATACAGACTGATGGCCAAAAGTCAGGAGAGTAAAAGGAGCATGGGCGCTCTCTAACAGATTACAAAAGAAGGCAGAGGATTAGATTGAGAGTCCACCGTAAACCCAATCCAAATAGGAGCTACTTTTATTTAAAAATCTCTGAATTTCAAAGTTTCTTGGCATGTGCCCAATTCACACATCTTGAACTGAGTCCGGAAGGAAAAAGATAACACGGATATAAATGGTCTGACTTTATCTTCCTGTCACTCAGCTTCAAAGCATTTCCCTCTTTTTGGGCAATTTACCAACAATCCTAGACTATTAAATTTACAAACATGAGAACAGGGGATCTCAAGTCTTATTATCTAAATTACTCTGGGTAAGTTTAGCAATAAAGTCTTCTGCATGAATCAGAAAAGTATGAAGATCATAACTAACAGCATTAAAAATTTTTTTTTCTTTCCACCTTAAAGAGTTCCTAAGCACATTATTAAGGAATTTGACTAATATTACAGCTGCAATTTGAGGGAAAAAACAAACAAACAAAAAAACAAAGAAAAACCTCTTAGTTAACAGTATCATACCTGGAACTCTGTGTTTCCCAAATGAATTCTTAAGAAGATAAGAATCTGTCCTTATGTCTTTGTTTTTAAACAGTGAATCAGTCCTTGAAATATTCTCAGTCAGAATTTGCCAAGTTGTGGGATTCTGTAGGCGGATTTCACAAGTGCTGTTAGGCGCATCTAGTGTTGTGCATGACGTCATACAGAGGCATGGATTTGCGCTGGGAAAACGGAAGGACAAGTCAATGGAAGAATGAAACAGACACAGATCTGAGTCCAGAATTAGTACTTCCAGCTATGTGGTCTTGGGAAATTTACCTAATTTCACTGAGAAATTAATTTGTTACAATATAGATACCAATATCTGTCTTGCAAAGTTTTCAGGCTTATAGATAATACATATGCAAAGATTTTTAAACCCACAAGAGGTCTTTAGTAAGTAACTTAAAAACTATTATGCAAACACTCACCTGGGCCATTTTCAGGGTATACTCGACTGCATCTATAAATGAAGATGATGTTGAGAGGTTCCATGTCCTTGGATTCTTATCAAAACACGATGCAGAGTTCCAGAACTCAGCAAAGTGGGAACCACTCAAATCCTCACCAGCTCAGGAGGTTTCCATGGCCAACCAAGAAGACTTGAGTCTTGGAATGTTTTCTAAACATCCTTTTCAAAAGCCAAATATACAAATAGAAGGGTTGATTGCTATGTTTGCACTTCTACCAAAACCTCTAGAAGGGAGAGAGGAGCCCTGAGAGGGCATTTGGTCTGCATTCTAATGGACAAAATTCTGCTCAGGCTCCAGTCACTCCAACTGGTGTGTGTGTGTGGAGGTGGGCGTGGGGCGTTAGGGACACCTGTGAGTGGAGAGTCTGTGGGGACAGTGTGTGTGTGTGTGTGCATGTGAGTGTATGTCTGTATTGTAGTGGTTTGTTACTAGTTTAGCAAGAATTCAATATTACACTCTGCATGTAGAGAAGCACATGCATGACTCTACGTGGTGTGTTTTTGGGTGAGCTGGGATTGCCATGG
Organism: Physeter macrocephalus; assembly: GCF_002837175.3. NCBI lineage: Eukaryota > Metazoa > Chordata > Mammalia > Artiodactyla > Physeteridae > Physeter > Physeter macrocephalus. The sequence continues at coordinate 18,728,205 of NC_041221.1, read as the reverse complement.
ATGAGAGAGGAAACCCTACCCAGATATTTTTCTTTGAATATTCTCAAAATGAAATGGCCAACATCCACCTGGACTTTTTTGCTTTAATCACCTCCTCACCTTCATTATTGTATTAGTTTCCTGCAGCTGCTGTAACAAAGCACCGTAAACTGGAGAAATTTATGTTCTCACAATTCTGGAGGCTGACAGTCCAAGATCAAGGTGTTGGCAGGGGTGGTTTCCTTGGAGGCCTCTCTCCTTGGTGTATAAATGGTGGTCTCTTCCCTGTGTCCTCACATGTTCATCCCTCTGTGTGTATCTGTGTCCTAATATCCTTTTCTTAAAAGGACACCTGTCCTGTTGGCTCAAGCCCCACCTGGATGACCTTATTTTGATGTGCTCACCTCTTTCAAGGCCCTGTCTCCAAACACAGTCACATTCTGAGGTACTGGGGTCAGGACGTAACCTGTGAATGTGGGGGATGCATTTAGCCCATAACACCTACTTCTCTGTGACACTGGCTCTTACCTTTGGGACACCCAGAAAGCTTACTGGACCCGGCCTCCCCAGTTTTGGATTCCACAGAGCTGAACACATTTCTGATAACTTCCAGGGGATGCTAATGCTGCAGGTCTGACCTCACAGTCTGAGAACCGCAGATTCAAACTACAGCAACACTGAGGAGAAATAAGGTCACGTCTGTGGTCCATGGACCAGCAAAACTTGACCTTGTTCCCACCAAAGAAAGATTTAAGGGAAACCCTCCTTCCCTTGTTTGCCCTCTTCTCTCCCTAGATCTGCTTCTCAATTTGAACAAAAATCTATGTGGTTTTGTCCACAATATGAAAACACACACTTGAAACTATAAAGGACAATTTCGTCCAGCTTGGTAGTCTGTCACCTGATAACAGGAATAAAATAATTAGAAAACAGAAGGAGATAGTCTTCTCTTCTGGAATCATTGTGCTCAAAAACAGCTGTGGAAAACCAGCGCAGGAGCTGGTAAATATTTACAAATTTAAAAGTGATCATTACGTATTTCTCACTTTTTCCTAGTTCTTACCCATACAAGGTTCCTTTTAGTTGTATTTTTCCTATTGTTTTAGAAGGGACACATACTTGAGTCCAGTGAGGAACAAGTAGAAAGATGGTTTTAGAGATCTGTCATTAATATTTCAGGGTCAAGGGAAATTTTCAAGGTCAGAGAAATCTGATTAGCCTTGATCATTCCCTCAGTCTTGCTGAGTAAAAAAAAAAATAAAAATACTTAGTAATTATTTTATTATAAAATTATTGTATAATAGATATGAAATATAAAATAAAAATGTATTTTTATACATAACAATGTATTACTTTATAAATGAGTACAATTTTATCTTTTATAGTCTCAGAGGATAATACATCCTTCCCTGTTTCATTGTTGTCTAATTACTCTTAGGCTAGGATGTTGAATACCTTCAATCACTCATCTATTTAAGGGCATCTCGGAGGATAAGGATGAGAAGTGGGGACTTCCCTAGTGGCGCAGTGGTTGAGAGTCCACCTGCCGATGCAGGGGACACGGGTTTGTGCCCCGGTCTGGGAAGATCCCACATGCCGCGGAGCGGCTGGGCCCGTGACCCATGGCCTCTGAGCCTGCGCGTCCAGAGCCTGTGCTCCGTAATGGGAGAGGCCACAATAGCGAGAGGCCCGTGTAACGCAAAAAAAAAAAAAAAAAAAAAAAAAAAATTAAGAAGTGGAAAATGTGGGCTTGTAGAAGAAACCATTGAGGATGGAATAAGAGGCCCAATGCACAGACGTGGCATGTTTCTTTAAATAACCCTTTAGAAGGTAAGTGTATCAACCCACAAAGGATACTTATGTTTGCCTTTCCTGAAAATAAACCAAGACTTTATATCGTGAGCTCACCTGAGGCCAAAAGTCCATCGTGCACACTGTTTAATGTGAACCACCCTGAAAACTTCAGACTGACTATGTAAGACCATCCAGAGAAGACCAAACGTAGGGAGGCAAACTTTAAAGCTCCCTTCATCAGCTCGCTCCCTCTCCATGGAATGTTGCATAGATACAACCAACAGTAAGCAGATGGGTTTTCCTCAGTAAACCCTATGTGAAAGGGGACACATGGTTCCAGTAATGGTGACATGAATTCATCCTCCTCTACCCATCACCTGTAGACAGTCACTGACCCTCCTGCAGTGCTGTGCTCTTGAAGGAAACCTACTCACCTCTTGTCAAGTTGCTAACATTGCTAAGACCAGCCAGGCAAGAAAAACTTACAGTTAGGTCAGTCTTTCCTATGATAAACAATCTGTTTTTGTGCTTTTGATTAAAATTTAATAAAAGGATATTTCAGCAAGGCAAAGACTTGTTAAAGTCAGGTGAGGAATGATCAACATTGACTCCACACAAGACTAATCCCCCCTCTCTTCTCAGATTTCCTATTCATCTGGACCAGGCGAGGTTAGAGGAAACGAGGCCTCGCCCCAAGCAGGAGGCGCCTTTTCCCTCCACATCCAAGCCCTCTAAGGATTGGAGCACTTGATCTGGGAGCTGCCACTGCCTCAGCTCACCTACTGCAACCAGAGCTGCACAGACACCACATTCCTTGGGGGGAGTGGAGGTTTCTTAGCGTCTTCTGGGCAGAAATCCACCCTGTGCAGTTCAAGGAGGTATAATTCAAGGATGACAGCCTGAGCCAAAGAAAACCAAGGAGTCTGAGCAGGGAAATCCCAGTGTGAGTGCGGAGGTCCGGCCACCAGGCAGCTGTTCACTGTGAGGACAGGGTGCTGCAGAGACCACCACATGGGCACACCTGGGGACAGCCTGGAGACAGCCAGGGGAAAGCCAGGGACAGCAGAAGGGTGCCAGCACACACTTCTCTGAGCCACCCCAGGGAGCGGGCTTGTCCGGGGCCCAGGGCTGAGTCTCGGCAGTGTGGAGGATAATATGTAATTTTAAACAACCCCACTCTGAGAAATGTGTTTTCCAAAGAAAGATTTAAGTTCAATTCATTTATTTTTTTGCCACTCACTAAAAACTAACTTTACAAAATAACACATGTAACGTGTATCTTTGCATATATGTGTGCTTCATATACGTGCGTGTATATGGATATTTTTTCTTCTGACTTTGGTAAAATGCACTATGATTGGAAATCTATAGCAAAAAAAGATGGGGAGACATAATATGAGAAGAATAAGATGAAGAAGGAATGATCCAGGCAGAGAAAAGGAGAGAGTGGGGAAGGGGAGGTCATAGTCCTTCTAATGGACTCAGCATTCACCTTTCTGGAGGACAAAAGAAAGAAAAAAAGAAAGAAGGAAAGAAAGGAAGGAAGGAAGGGAGGGAGGGAGGGAAGGCAGGCATGTGAATTGCAGTGGCCTTGATTAGAGCGATGGATTTCTGAGTGTGTATCATAAAAATCAAGCCAAGGACAAGATCTCTGAAACTGATTACATATGTATTATGCATGTAACTAACCTTGTCTCATTTAACCTTGTCTAATTTAACCTTGTCTTGAGCCTGTGAACACCAAGGAAAGAAAGGAAGGAAGGAAGGGAGGGAGGGAAGAAAGAGATGGAAGGAAGGGAGGGAGGGAGGGAAGGCAGGCATGTGAATTGCAGTGGCCTTGATTAGAGCGATGGATTTCTGAGTGTGTATCATAAAAATCAAGCCAAGGACAAGATCTCTGAAACTGATTACATATGTATTATGCATGTAACTAACCTTGTCTCATTTAACCTTGTCTAATTTAACCTTGTCTTGAGCCTGTGAACACCATTGTTCTAAAAGTTGGATGTGCAAACTTACCTCAACAAAGCTCCAGTGCACCTCACTACACACATGAACATGCTGTTCCTTCTCCACCTATGACCCCTGCTGCTCTGATCACTCTTCTCCAGGGGTGCATCACCCAGCCTGGGCCATGGCTCTGGAGCCCCTTGTCCCCGCTGTGGCCTCTGGCCTCCCCTGGGGTATAATCCCTCCTTCCTGGTTTCTGGGCAGTCTCAGCCCCATGGTGTTTGTCCTGTCAACTAGTACTTCCCAGGGTCTTACTTGTTATCTGCTGATAAACACCACTCAGCCTGGCTGGACATCCTTGTCTGGTCCCCGCACCCCTGAGCCTTCTTGTGACCCAGCAGGAGGCGTGGAAGCTTTCAGCATCGGGCCAGCCCACCTCGGGCGCAAACAGGACACTGAGTCTCCCGGCCAGTGCTCTTTGGCCTCCTCTGCTCCTGCCTTCTGGGGCCATGCGAGTAATGAACATTCTCAGGACATCTGTGTTCTCTGGGGGCTGCATTCCTGCCACCAAGGACCTGTACCCTTCAGATGTTTTCGTTTATGTTGTTGTCGTTGTTTTGTGTTAATAGGCATGTATCCTGCAGCCCTTCTGGATTCAGTACAGGAAGGCCAAAGGCAATACCCGAGGCTACTTCTCAGGTCCTTCCTGTCTCTCTGAGTCCCAGTCTTTGACCAAACAGGAGTCATGTCCTCTCTGGAGGTCACACTGTACCCTTTCTCAGGCTACACCTTAGTGTGTGAATTCAGGCTCCTCGGAATTCAGTCTATGAGTTCCTGATTCCAACAACACAAAGCCTCACCTTCCAAGACACTTGACTCTGACAATCCACTCCAGGAGTCAGGAGATGTCTTCGCTCCAGGCTGTCCCCACTGTTCTCCTGCATCAAGGAGTGCTTCCTGCTCCCCTGCTGGTGGAGATGGGGAAAGTGTGTGGTGAAGGAAACACTTTGGACCTCTGGATGATCACACCGGCCTCCTGTCCCTGTGATCGCTACCTTACGCACTTACAATTCTAGTGTAGATTCATTCCGTTAGGAATGTGGTTCTCCTAGATTTGTGTGTTTTCATTTCCTATCCCCATTCCTTTAACTCCTATCACAGAACCGGAGCCAAGCAACCTCACCAGCTTCATTCTAAGCCATCATTGCTTTACACTCCAAGTCCTGGGAAAATGAGAATATGGAAACCCCTCTCTGTCTCTCTATCTCTCTGTCTCTTTCTCTCTCTATATATAGATATTATAGATAGATAGATACTCTATAAAATATAAATATTTTATATATAAATATATTTTGTATATTATATATAACATTTATAGTATATTTATATATAATATATATATAGTTTGTAGATAATAATATATATTTGTGTATATATATGTATATATATATATATGTGACATATTATATTGCCTATTGAAGAAATAGGGTTGGAGAAGGCAATTTGCTGGTAATCTCTTACATATTTTATTAAATCTTTACACATATAGAGGAAATGGAAACTAGCATTACTGGGGACAAATAATGTAAAATCAGAGGGAGAAATGTCCATAATTCCATTGTGGTGTGGGTTACATGACTGCATGCATTTGTCAGGACTAAGAGCTCTACACCCAAAATCATACATTTTAGTTTTGTAAATAAAAAGTGAAAAACATGAAGAAGGACATGAAGAGAAAGGGAGGGAAAAGACAACTCCATTTAAGAATTCAGATAGACATCCACGGACATGGACAAGATGAGTTTCTGGGCTAGATCGTCAACTCTGAGCTCAGAGGAACACTCAAACCTTAACAAAGTTGGCCAGAACTTAGTTTTAAAGACCTTAAGGAAAGGAGACTCCATCCCTTTCCATGGTAACCCATTCCAGCCATGGAAGTGTTTTATATCTCAAATTATTACCTTATGATGGAGTTTAAGCTCATTTCCTCTCACGTCTCTTTTGCCCACTGAAGACAGCTAGCAGCTGGTCCCCATCCTTGGAGGAACGCACTCGCAGTCCTGAATGTCATTCTCAGCATCTCATCCTTACACTAACCATGTACTGCTCCCCCCGCCTTCTAGAATCCTTGCCAACTCATTCATCACCGCTCATGTCCTGGTGCAGAAAACTGAGCTTAGGGCTTCAGGAAAGTCTGTGTCCAGCACAGAGGGGGGCGTAGTGCTTGCATGATTTGACCTGCCTTTCTCTGCAAGCCGATACCCGCATTTGTTATATCACACTCAGGCCATGTGGTGGATACACTCATTGTTGAATTACTTTAACAACTAGCTCCTCTAAAATATGCATTTTAATAGGTCATTGGAATTTGCAGAGCGAACATCTGTAGTTGAGGGTATCACATGCTACCCAAATGGTGACTTGTAATTTGAAAAGTGGATGGTAATACCAAAGACATAAGATCACTGTGATATTAAATGAGATCAAGTGGAAGGCGCCTCAGCTGAACTCAGAGCACACACACGCAGAGGACTTTAGCCTCTACGTGAGGAATTGTGAGGGCTGGAGAGCTGTTGCTTTCAGAATGCAAAAAACCTACTCATAAGCCTTTGTTTCCAGTTATGACATCGATATATTATTTGGGGATAGATGTTTGCGTGTTGTTTGTGGGTCAGTGTCTGTGTGTTTATGTGTGACTACATGTATGTTTGTGTTTACACATGTGTTTGTTACATTGGGAGGGGAAAAACCCTTTGTCAGGAATTTCAACCCAAAAATTTTCAGTCTACTTGATTCTCTGGAATAAGACCCAATTGCACTTAACTTGGGAAAACTTTAGGCTGAGGACATCCTCAAGGTGTGTGCGTTGTTGCTACTGCTCACATTGGTTGGCTTTGCTCTTCTGCTCCCTGATCCATCCTTGCATATGGTGACTGCCCATGTTCCACGTTCCTCTAGAACTCTCGGCCTCCCTTCCAGACTCAGTCCTCCCTTGATGATGAGCTTTCCACCCGGACCCATCTCTGGACAGTACAAAAGTCCTTGTTTGCCTTTCTCCTTGTTTTCATACTTGCTTCCCTTTCTAACCTTTATAGCTACGAGTGTTCTTATATCCATCTATTCCACAAATGTCCCTGGACCACTCTCTCTGAGAGGCCCAGAAATCAAGTCATCAGCAACCTACAGCCCCCATCCTCCAGGACTATTGTCTGATGGATTTGGAATGAATAGAAAGTCATCAGTTGATGAGATGTGAGGGATTAGGATGCATGCCTGTACCTCAAGCACACAGGAGAGGATAAGGACCAGAGGGGAGAGAAAAGCTGAAAATCTAAGGATGAGGAGGAGATGGCCAGCTGAGTGTAGGACTGGAAAGAGGAATCCTTGGGAAGGGCCCCAGCAGTCAGAAAGAGGACGGAGTTGAGGTTGGAAAAGCAAATTCAGTTCAGATAATGAAGAGTCCTATAACCCAAGTGGGAGACTTTGGACCCCCTGAAGGTGAGAGTGGTCCATGTGAAGATAAGAGCAGGGTTAGGGATATGATTGCAGTTAAGAACTATCACTATTAATGCAATGCGGGGTTGGGGGCAAGGCTGGAGTCAGGAAAATCAGAGAGGCTGGGGCTATGAACCAGGTAAAAGGGTGGGAGGAACCTGAACTTGGGCAGTAAAGGGAGCTGGTGGAGAGAAGGAAATATACCTGAACAACTGGGCAGCTGATCAGGAGTCTTGGTGATGATTTATTTGGAGGCCTATGAAAGAGTGAAAGATGGCATGTTCCTCTTGGCCACACTGAGTCCAAGATGCCTGTGTGTCATCAAAAAGGAGACCAATGGCCATTGGAAAACTGACCAGATGGTTTACCAGTTGGAAAGATCTTCTCTACATGTTTGTCTTTGCCATGGCCCATATGTGACCCTGGTGGTTTTACCCTGAAACACTTAAGTGCTGATGTCCCTCATGGGCTGCATTTCTTTTCTTCCAACATATAACATATATACAACATATAAGCTACTTGCACACTTGATGCCGTACTGCTGGTTTATGTCCAAACCAACATTTCATCCGATAGCTACATTCATGGTTTTCCTTTTGGGACCCTGTCTTTTAGAGCTGGTATTTATTGTTTGCTCATATTTTAAGCATGTTTTGTATTTTAGTTCCGAAATATAAACACCACCCACCTACCTAGTGAACTGTTTTTTTGTTGTTTGTTTGTTTGTTTGTTTTAATGGAAGCATCTGAAGAATATTTTTTAATGGAGTGGTAGGAAAGGCAGAGGTGGTTGAGTAACAGTTCAGACCAAGAAAACTAAGCAATGAAATTCTACTACTCAAGGGTTGGTTCTGCCAGATGCCAAGGTGCTTGAACCACCCCCAGGGTAAGGGGTGTCCCCTCTCCAAGTCTGCCCCCAGAATAACACTATTGTTACCCAATCCATACAGGCATCTGTTTGGGAAACTCAAGCAAGTTTTTAAGCAAAGTCTCCTAAGCCAACAATAAAATGTATATTTGAATCAACTATACTTCCAATAAAAAAAAAATTAAACTATATTTGAAGATGCCTAGACTTATCTACGGAATGAATTAGAATACAGGTCATTAAAGGTGGGCTCAAACCAACACCAGAAGAGGGACACTTGCTTTCAGCAGCACAGATACTAATACACGGGAACTCTTAGGTGCAGTGAAGCAGTGATAAAAATCGCTAGTGCCTTTTCTCTTAGAAACTGGCACAACTCTTAGTGAAGAGTTATTCAGGTGAAAAAAATGTATTTCTACCTTAGAGCTGTCTGTGCTCTCTTTTTTCTCTGGCTCGCTCTGCTTTTCTTGTGTTTTGCAGGCTGTTCTTCATCCACACGGCTGGTCCTGGTCCTTCCTTGTCTTAATGGTGATATTCCAATTACTAAGCACCATCAATCTCTCAAGGACCCAAGTAACCCAACATTTGCTTTTCAATTCAAAGTCTTCTTAAAATGTGGCTCTGGCTCCAGTTACCTGTGATTTGCTCCTGCAGGTACTGGCGATAGACCTGCCCGACGGCTCCCAGCCAGGACAGGGAGCACCTTGTCTATTTCAGGGAAGCCTCGCATGGGGTCTGCCTGTTACCCTCAGAAAGAAGAAGCTGCCTTTCTTTCTACTGAATTGCTTTTTTGCCGTGCTGGTTTTCACTAAAATTTTCCTTCTGAAAAGCTTGGAGGGGATGTCGGAGGGAAAGTAAAATGCTTCCAGATCCAGGGCTGGCAGGAAATGTGGTTCTGGCTGAACAGAAATCTTTGGCCTCTGATGCTCTCTTTTCATTCAACATCAACACCTCAACTGTTCCGGACCCCACATTTGCCTCCTTGACAAGCAGTCTGAGCTCTTTCTAACCTAAAATCTCTGCCTATCCTCCCCCCAGCATTTCAATGGATGGCTCAAATGAACTCTAAGAGAACAGGTTTAGGAAACAAGCAGGTGACATGCAGAGTAGAGCTGTCACCTGGACTGGTGTCAGGAGAAAAGAATCTCTGTTTTGATTCTGCCAGGAGGAGGAAACTTGAGCTGAGATATTAAACTCCTTTGAGCACTTAATTTTCTCATCTTTCTAATTTAAAAAGTACATTAAGTAAGGTTCCCACCCTGTCTATGGAGAAATTCCATCCAACAAATGTGCTACTGCCTTCTCTCATAAATCCAACATCCACCATCCTCCAGGGTTTAGGTGTCGGTCACGTCCAAGGCGCCAGGCTAGAAGCCCCCAGCTGGTCTTCACCTATGGGAACCTGGCTGTCCTTTTATTTAAGGGAATAGTGTCCCACTTCCAGAGATGTCCTGAAGCCCATCAGAGGCATGGTGTGCCGACAAAGAGAAGAGACAGAGGGACCTCTTTCTGGAAAATTCCATGAGCCTCAGGACCTCCCATGTCACCTTAGAAAGTAGAAGATGTTCTCAGGAGGAACAAAACTGGATTCAGGGCCACCTCCGTGAATGGAGCTTGAGCTGGATTTAACTGGATAAAGAAAAGTAATAAATCATGCCTTTTTACTTTTGTTTTATTTTTCCTCTTATTTTCAGCGTGTTTTCTATGAGTCAGGCATTGTGCTGAGCAATGTATGTAGACCATTTCATTTAAGCCTATGAGATAATTATTATTGTTATTATTATATTCTTTCCATTCTCATTTTCAGAACTGGGGGATATGAAGCCAGGATTCTGAGTCTGAAGCTCAGGTGCTAAAGATTTATCACCAGAGCAACTTAGTCCCATATACAAAGCCCTTCAAAACATCAGCATGTCAATTTTCCCAGAAATTAGAAAGCATTGTTATTTTCTGATTCCATTGAAAACAAGAAAGTAGTGATTCAATTTTGCTCTATAATAGGAAACTGGCACTCCAGAAAGAATACAGGGAAACCAAGAGCTGGTGTGGAACTCAGAACCTCCAGGAAGAGCATCATAAATCTCGGGGTCTCTTTTCCAGGGCCACCTATGCAGAAGGAGTTGATGAGAAGAACTGCTCAGAGTTGGTCCAGAGAAGCCCAGCAAGACAAGTGGGTCTGGATGGCCAACTCAAGAGAAATGTTGATACAATAGAAAAGGATGAACATATTTTGCATAGAGAACATTTTTAAGTGAAGAGGTGTTTTTTAGACATTCAACACCTGATCATTTAAAGCACAAACACTTGTAAAAATTAGAGCATTTGCAGGAAGTTACCAAGGACCCTTCCAGCCTTCCCTCACTTCATGTTACCCCTGCCTTCTCGAGCTGGAACTAGACAAGCCTTTATACGGAGAAAAACACACATCAGAGCAGAACACAGCAGAAACAAGGTGCTTCATAAAGACCCAGGCTTTAAAACGTGTCAGCGGTTAAATAAGAAGCTACAACGAACGCCCTGATCCTGCCCTGTGCCTACACAGATGTGAGGTCTGGAATGTCCATCCTGTCCCCGTCAGATAGCCCTAAACTAAAAGGTGAAAATCTTGATTTACAGCGAGGTTTAGTGCTTCAGGTTTTCCCTTCTGTCTGTGTGTCTTTCTAATGCAAATGAAGATCCTGAATGAGAGAAAGAAAGCCACCCATTCAGCAGATAGAAGTCAAGTACATCTTTAACTCCACAGACCACAGATTAGTTATGTGCTGTATAGTTCCCAGAAAAACGATCCCAAGACCTTAATTACTTATAGCTCTGCCACCTACAAGACAAACAGCCACATCGTCTTGCAGGAGGATTAAGGGATATTTGGAGGTCTGCTGTCACTACCCTGCTGGCCTTCTTCAGAAGTCAGGTTCTCTGGGTGAGGTCTCTACAGCAGGATCCTTGGGTGTCTCTGATTCAAGAGCAGTCATCTTGATAATTTTTCCATTGAGTGGACGGGAAACACGGAGGGTTGGATCAGCAGATTGAAGTCTGGGGAAACATGGTGATGTCCCCTCTTTTGCCGTTGTGAAAAATAATGACTTTCTGAGATATCCTAATAATTATTTTAATTTACTAGATATTTGCTGATTGATCATTACCTCCATCTTCCAATAAAACAGGATATTTTCTTTTCAACAGTTTCTGGAATCATAGACGGACTCAGATGTGACCATGGCAGTCTCCTCAAAGAGTCTTCCACGTCTGTCTTTGCTCACTCAGCTTGGAGAAGAAGCTCAGACACAGAACCATGGTGACGCCCTGAAAGCCACGTGGTAGGTTAGGACACAGCACTCTGGCCCACGATCTTCACACAGAGAACTGGAAAGCAGTGCATCATACCTTTATGGTCTTGTGCGCCAGCTTATGGCAGGGAAGGTTCTGTAAAAAGAAAAATGATAGAAGGACACCATGATCATTACCTGCCCTTATTATAAACTAAACTTACGATAAACTAAATTCTGGATCATGACTCCCCTATGGGTCTAGAGATTCCAGATGAAAAATGTCGCAAGGAAGGACAGGGAATGTGAACATGGGACTTAGCTACAAAGTGTCTAGAGAGTCAAGCATGTGTTAACATGGAGAGAGAAAGGGGGAAAAATCCTTTAAGTTTCCTTAAGTTCATGTTCCCCAAGAAATTGCAGAGAAGATGGTCTGACATTTTCGATGAAATATCAGAAATGCTTCGTAAGTATAAGATGCTCAAGATCAGCAAAGATGAAAAGGAAGACTCTCCTAATATTTTTCCAGCCTCTGCCTCCTGGTGAACCTTGGTGTGAAACCTGAGACCCTCGTGTGAAGTGCTCAGCGCCCACGCATGAGGCTGAGTTCCTGGAGGGCACCCGGCAACAGAGACTCCAGCCAGGTGGATGTGGCACCCCAGTCACCCCAAGGGGTTTGGGTGGGAGGTCCTAAGTGCTCACTCAGTAGTACCTGGCAACTTTTGGGTTGAACAAGTTCTTATATTGAACATTAATGATATTGACCTTTAATTGTTACCTGCAACTCAATAGTGTTTTATTTCAGGAAATAAGTGAGAGGAAGTCTTTTTACCCCAGCACCTTTGTCTTAACATCAGACCCTCATTTGTTCTATTGGAAGCTTATTTTCTTCCTTTAGACTCTACTTTATGAAAAAATCTTTTCTAACAGTTGTGCAGAGGTAAAATGAAAACAGTATGGCATTCTTAGATCCAAAACATATGGGAAAAGTGTTTTTCCCCACCATCCTTCCAGATTCTACTCTGCACACCAGAAACAAGAGGAAAAGATGAAAAAGAAAGAAAACAAAACAAAACTAAACATGTACAGCAGTTATGACCATGTAACCCAGAGACGCCGGGAATTCTGCTAAGAGTTTTATATTTATTCCTTCATTCAGCTCTTACAGATAACCTGTGACCCAGCATTATTATACCCAATTTTAAGATCAACATATTAAGAAACTGAGCAATTTAATGACTGGCCCACTATGACAGGGCACAGGAAAGTCTGGAACCAGAATTCAAATCACATGCCCATAGCCACTGTGTGTTCCACCTGCCACAAGAAACAAGGGGGGTTTCGTGGCACATTCACAGCCACTGTCCCCAGAATAATAGTTCTCTTGATTCTAATTCTTCTGAGATATTCAATTATTCTAATAGCAGTCTTCCAAATAGTATGCAGGTTTAGATTCTGAAACATGCACAATGGGAGGGTAAGAGAACTAGTTACTGTGAAACATAAGTAAGATTAAGGTTCACCTGAACTTCCCTCCCCTTGGCTAAGGGGCCGACTGGAAACCGCTCTTCTCCTGGGCATTGGGTGTCCTGTTGGTGCCCTGCCCACGTTATTGTCTTTATTCCTCTGAGCCTATCAGTTCTAGGAAATCCAAGTCCCATATTCAAATTAAAAACAAACACAAACACAAACAATCCAGCACAGACAGAAAGAATGTCTCTTTCCTTCTCCTGTGTTCTCTGTAAACTATGATTTCAGAGAATATATTAATCTTGAGGGAATAATAATTTTTTTATGATTTATACATAGGGAAATTAAAAAAAAATAAATTGCTTTATTTTAAATCAATTAATCAATTAAACTTATCTATTGATGAATAGATATTTAGAGTTATTTCACTCTCTGCCCAAAACACCTGTATTCATATTTGACTTAACCGAGTACTTTTAGCTGTTGGCTTCAACAGAAAATCTAAGCATTATTCAAGGTAACAGAATTCTACTGCAGGGCTTAGAGCACCACAGAGGGAAAGTGGGAAGTGACGAGAGAGAAGGAGGGAGAGAAAGCCAGTTGCATAATGAGACAGGGTGCGGGGTGGACCGAGAGCTGTTAATTAATTAAACAAGAGGCACAGCCAGAACAAGAAGTAGGAGAGGAGAAGTGTGGTTTGTTGGAAGGGCAGAATTTCGGTTACACAGGTGACCAGGAAGAACTGGTTCGCTCTGCAAATGGGCATCAGACATCCCCCAGGAAGGTGACAAGATGTAATGAAATAAATGATATGTTGGGGTGTGCATGGAATTACCCAAAATGCAAAAAGAAGTTGGGTCTTGTCAACATCTCTTCTGATCCCTGTGTAGCCCAAGAATTCTCAGCACCTCTTTTGCAGAATCCTGATTTTCAGAGGTAAGGTGCATCTTGTGTATATCTTCAAGAGCAAGAGAAAATACTGATAAAATGGAAAACATGAAAAAGAATGCTTAAAAAAATAGATAATTTCCCCAAAGAGATCAACCAATAGAAAGAATGAGCTACAGAGAAGTGGGTTAGCAAATATCCATGTCCCCAAGCCTCATCTCCTTGGGTTGGTTGATAGTGTCTGGGATCCTTTATGCTCACCCAAGATGGATGGAAACCCACAGATTAGGCATTGTAAGCAAAAGTAAAGAAAGCAGAACAAAACAAAAGACGGTAACACATGTTTACACCGCCTGGGCTGTGACACCTGGCAAACAGGAGCATATGAAGGAGCCCAAGACTCACAGGCCTGTAGGTGCAGGATGGTGTTACAAATAGCAACATTCTGAGCTCCTTTGATCTGATTTCATCTCACATAAGTTGATGGCATCGACCGATCATCATAAGGAAACGATCACATCCACTCTACCCTAAATCTATGATGGCTCCATTTTGTGATTTTAAAAAGCCAAATCATCTGATTCAGGATAGCCCTTGAAAAGGTGAATTGTGTCTGCACTGACAGGTAGGGCATCCTTCATCTGAAGGGGTCTGGCCTCAGGGCAGGAGACACGTGCTCACAGAGTGGAAAGGGCAAGCAGTTCCCCACACCGGCTTTCCTGGTCATCGTTATATCCGTTCATTCATTAGAACCATGTGTTTGCAAGAAAACATGTCAAAATCAACGTGTAGATGTGTCAGCCTGGTGTAATATAGAAACACTGGTGCTCATTTCCTATTAGGGGTGATGAAATAAACCTAGCATATTAGTGTCAGGCTCGAAAGACAAATTCGGTAACCAGCTCTAGGTTTGTGATTAGGCAAAATGATCAATTAAAAATGCTGTGTGGCATTGCCCACTCATGGGAAACTCTTCTCACTTGCCAAGTTCCGGAAGGTTCCATCCACCCCACAGGCACCTGAGTTACCTTGTTCACCTGCACGCTTTCCACTGAGGGCTCACCTCACAACAGAAAGGACCCCTGTCAGAAACGCAAGCTGGAAAATGGGAGACACATGGTTCTTAGACCACTTTGTTGGAAATCGGGAAGGAACAATCAAGAGGTGCTCTATGTTAACATGATTCCCATTAAGAGCTCAGAAAACACAGTCTGGTTTGACGTGTGCACAGCGAGGAGGGAGCCAGCGATCGGGCCAATGGGCTGTAGTTGGATGCTCTTGTCACTCGGCAGGGTAGAGGTAACGCCATGCTCAGAGGAGGGGGAGACCCTGTCTAGCTAGGAGCCACATCCCTTTTCAGAACAGGTGCAGGTCTGGGGATGTGTTCAGCCTGAAGGAACGATGTCCTCACAATATTTGGGCACAGCGGGCACATTGCCTTCAGGGCAGGGTCTCCCTGATTTCTCACCTGACCCTCCTCATGGGGCCTCTGCTGGCCACTGACTCATGCCGTCCAGGTTTTCAGGACCTTGGATAGGGCCTTGTGGGGTCCCACACTCAGTCTCTAGACAGAACCAGTGAGTGCCCAACACGTCTTACCCCTAGGAGAGGAGGGTGGAGAAGATAGGGCATCACCCAACCTGGGGCACCTCCTCACCATCCAGGATGGTGATGAGTCCCAGTCACCAGCTCAGGTCCCACTGGGAAGCCCGTGGGACTGGAGGCCTTTCCTGCAATGCAGCCCGGCAGCACGTTCAGAGCCCACCAGCACGGCCCTGAAACACTGAACCACGGAAGCAGGGAGTTAAGGGAGACCCTTTCCTCCCAGGAAGCTCCTGGCCTCCCTGAGAGCAGCACTGGGCACTGAATTCTAAGCAATGTCAGCCTCCTTCTCTCTCCCTACAGTGAAGGATGTCAGTCATGTAGGCGGTTGGGAAAAGGCTGAGGGGAGATGCTCTGTGATCTAGGGACCAACTTCTGGGATAATTCATGAGGAACATGATTTGTGGGTGAGACACATGATTAAGAGGTCAAGCATACTGTGCCTCGTAGTCTTTTATACACCATAATAAAAATGTATGATAAGGAAACTATCTAGTTTCCTATGTGAATTTCTGCCTCTGGTTTTGGTTATGAAGACAGGGTCTGGAGCTTTGAAGTGAACCAGTCTGATCCTTTCAACTAGCCAAGCTTGCGTTGGATAACTGGGACCAAGCACGTACTTCTCATTTACATCCGACAGCCACGCACAGAAAACACATCTCCGCAAACTGAGATCTTTCATTTCAACCTCTTCAGTGTCAAACTGTAATTTTCAACTTCTGTGACATTCTCTAAGAAAATCAGGGAGATTATAAACCTGCACTTTCTGGGACAAAGTGAGAGAATGGCATGGACTTATGTACACTACCAAATGTAGAATAGATAGCTAGTGGGAAGCAGCCGCATAGCACAGGGAGATCAGCTCGGTGCTTTGTGTCCATCTAGAGGGGTGGGATAGGGAGGGTGGGAGGGAGACGCAAGAGGGAGGAAATATGGGAACATATGTATACGTATAGCAGATTCACTTTGTTATAAAGCAGAAATTAACACACCATTGTAAAGCAATTATACTCCAATAAAGATGTTAAAAAATAAATAAAGCTGCACTTTCCTATTGCTTAAGTGGACTGTATCTCTTTATTTCCTATTTAGCTAATGATGCCTATAAAACTGACAGGTTCCTTGTATTCTGGAAATGAAATTTTAACAGCGTACAATTAAATGACGCTCAAATGTTCCAAATTCTAAGTAAGTGGTTAATGGAGGTGATTTCTTCAAATAAGATACTAATTATTTTTTCAGGGACAAAGAGGAAGATGAGGTGAATGAGCAAGTAGGAAAAGTGCCCCACCTTGCAGGGCCTCAGGTCAGCATGATGAGAGTCTGTGTGGTGTGTGTTTATGTGTGGTGTGTGTGTATGTGATGTGTGCAGGGTGTGTATATGCACATGTGTGGATGTGAGCATGTATGCACATGTGTGTGGTATAAGTGTATGGTGCCTTGCTGTGTGTGCACATACATGTGTGTGGCTATGAGCATATGTGTACTTGTTTGGTGTGTGTGTGTGTGTGGTGTCTGTATATAGTGTGTGTACATGCATGTGTGTGGGTGTGAGCATGTGTGCACATGTGTGTGTGCTGTGCGTGAGTGGAGGGGAGGTGTAGAAGGCCTTCTCATGGTACAAAAGAAAAATTTCAGTGAGACTGAATCTGGCTTCCTTAGGGATAAAATTATTTTAATTCACCTCAGAGGTCTGATTATTATGTCTGGGTCTGGATTTATTTGCAGAACCAATTGCCATTTATCAGATTAAATGGTGAGACTTCTCAGAGATTGTCTGGCCTAGGACTAAAGGGCAGGGAATTCTCCATGTAACCACTTGGAAATGCTAATCTTCTCTAAATCTGCCATAAATATCTGTACCCAGGACAGGGAGAGGCAAGCAGAAGGAGGTGAGAGAGAAAATAGAAGGCACACACTACCCTTCCAGTGGCTGAGTCTTGATGTTTCAGTCAGGGAGCCCCACTGGAGTATTTTGTATTTCCAACAGACTTTGAGAAACAGATTCAGTGAGCAGAGAGCTGCTGTCCTCCATGTTAATTGTTCATGCAATAGTTTGACTGATGTTAGCTGAGCACCTACCTACTATGTGCCAGGCAATGCTCTGGAGCAGGGGGTTCATCAGTGAGAACAACTTTAATTCAACATAAAGCACTGACTCATCAATAAATGTGAAAATTATGTGTTTATCAGGTAGTAAGAGTTATAAAAAATAATAAGCCCTGGAAAGAAGATGGGGAGTTCAGGGCAAAGGAGATCCCCCCCTTGCACACAGATGAGCAGGGAGACCTCGTGAGCAGACAGCAGCTAGCAAGGCTTAGGAGAGGTGGGTACATGGCTGGGGAGGGTGTTTCTAAGAGGATGGAAAGGAAGCCAAATGCTCGAAGTTTGGAACATAGAAGCCAGCTGGGGAGGGGGAGGGGGAGGGGGAGGGGATGGGAGAAAATGAGGTTCTAGAGCTTATGGAGTGATCAGATTAACTACTAAGGATGTGGAGCTGCTGGGAGAGTTTGGCTTTTGTTCTGAGTGGGATGCAGCATTTATTATTGGAAGGTTTTGAGCAGAGAAACGCCGTGACATAATCCATACTTAAAATTCTCACTTTGCCTTCTGTGGTGAAAATAGACAAGCCGAGAATTGTACTAAAAAAAAACAGGAAAGGACGCCTGGACCAACCTAACATCATACCATGTTCCTCCTGGGAAGTTTTGGCATCATAAATATCGGTTCTTCCAAATGAATTTGTAAATGTAATCTAATTCCAACTATGATACCAGCTGTTTCTTTCTTCTAGAAAGAAGTAACTTGATTTTTAAAAATATTGATTTATTTGGCTGCGCCGGGTCTTAGTTACTGTAGGCGAGATCTTTAGCTGAGGCAGGCAGGGTCTAGTTCCCTGACCAGGGATGGAACCTGGGCCTCCTGCATTGGGAGTATGGAGTCTTAACCACTGAACCACCAGGGAAGTAAGTGGATTGTAAAGTTCACTTGGAAGAAGAAACAAAGATGAATGGCCAGGACAATGGTACTAAATAAGACCAATGATATGATATGATATGATACAGTTATGATACACTGTGTATATTACAGAACCTCAGCAACCTAAATGTCCATCAACAGATGAATAGATAATGAAGATGTGGTACATATGTACGATGGAATACAACTCAGTTGTGAGAAAGAATGAAATAATGCCATTTGCAGCAACACGGGTGGACCTGGAGATTATCATACTAAGTGAAGTAAGTCAGACAGAGAAAGGCAAATATCGTATGCTATTGCTTATATGTGGAATCTAAAAAATGATGCAAATGAACTTGTTTACAAAACAAAAACAGATTCACAGACAGAAAACAAACTTGTGGTGACCAAAGGGGAAAGGGGGGGGAGGGGAGGGCTAAACTGGGAATTTGGTATTAACAGATATATATTACTATATATAAAATAGATATACAACAAGGACCTACTGTATAGCACAGGGAACTATATTAAATATCTTGTAGTAACTTACAATGAAAATAATCTGAAAAAGAATATATATATATATATATATATATAACTGAACTACTTTGCTCCACACCTGAAACATTGTAAATCAACTATACTTTTATCAAAAAAAAGGACCTTGGTACATGAGAACAGAGGGGCTGCTGCACATCGATATATAAACACACTAATGAAACAGAACGGAATGTCCAGAAGTGGGTACAATTGCATAGGGAAATGAATTACATGATAAAGGTGGCATTTTAAACCAGTAGGAAAAAGCAAACCTTTTAATAAGTGTTGTTACAGTAATGGGATAACCGATCAGATGGAAAAGTTTTGGTTGGATCAATTTATCTCATCATACACCAGGATACATTCTAAATTTGTCAGAGACCTATAATGAAAAATGAAACCATATGGATAATAGAAGAAAACATAGGTAATTTTTTGTAAAACCTGAAAGAGGATGATTGATATAGTTGAGGACATTTTAAAAAACTCTTGCAAAAACATCTTTGTAAAAAAATTATAAGCTGGATAAAAAGAAAAATGAAAAACTAGAAAAAATTTGCAAGCATGACAAAAAGTTAATATCTGTAATATGTAAAGAGCTTCTAAAAGTGTAAGAAAAACTCTGGAGAAATGGGCTAGACATATAAATGGACAGATCACAGTCAAAGAATGCAGGTAGTGTTTAATCCTATGAAGAGACATTAATTTCTCTCCTAATTAGAGAAACATAAATCAAAACTACAGTGGAAATCTTTATCAGTATCAGATTGGCAGACATCCAAAAATTTGACAACAAACTCAGCTGATGATGCTGTGGAAACAGGCCCTTTCAATTATGGCCTGTTGAAAGGCAAAATAATGCAGCTCCTGGGAGGAGAACCAGGCATCGCCCAGCAGCGCTCCCTATATACTGGTCCCAGCGTCCTGGGTCTGGGTCTTCCCACCTTGGCTGGTTGGGGTTCCCATAGCTGGTCTCAGTATTATTCACAGTTCAGCCATGCTTGGACTGAAAGCTTCCCACTGGCCGTTGTTTGCCCAGTGTTGTATCTCATTAGACATCTTGGCGGTTGGCATCTACCTGAACGCTCAGGGGGACCCCGTGTCAACTTCTAGGGCTTTGTCTCTGTTGTGCTCCCTTCTCTACTTTCTGTGCTGCAAACCTCGAATACCCCAGCCTTTGTGGACTTTAACTGATCTCACTTCAGCTCCATAAAACTGCTGTGCACCACTGTGTTCTCATGTCGCATCACCTCCTGAAACATGTCTGCCAAAAGGAAGATCCGCCTTGCTTGCTTCCCTTCTTTCAAAGGTCACGGTCCTCTACTGTGTGCTGTTCAATATCTAATAGCAGCTTTTTCATAAACAGATGAGAGAGAGAGAGAGGAAGAGAAAGATAATAGGTAGATAGATGATAGGTAGATGATAGATAGATAGATAATAGATCAAGGTAGATAAATAATAGATGGTAGATAAATAGATGCATAGGTACATATAGATAGATGATATATGGATATATAGATACATATAGATAGGTTGATTAGAGATAGAAGTAGATAATAAATGATAGATAGATGAGAGGTAGAGGTATATATCAATAGAGAGATTGTAGGTAGATGAGAGATGAGAGATAGATAGATTATAGAGAGACAATAGATAATTGGATAGATAATAGAGGTAGATAGAGATGGATTGATATATAATGGAGAGATGATACATATACAGACATAGATGGTAGATGACTTATAGATAGATGGATAGAAATATATATCCATATATATACATACATATATATAATATATAATATATATCCACACACATATATATATAATATATGCACACACATACATGCATTCATGAACTGCATGCCTTCATTCATAGGTTTACCATGAACTGATAAACTATGACCTATACAAAGGGTTAATTTTAAATGAGTGAAAGCACAGTGTGGAGAGGAAAAGTGTACATCTTGTTTTGGAGATTTAACTTCCCACCCACAATGATATTTCACAAAGTTAGAAAGCAATTCCTAAAAATCAAAAGGAAGATGAAAGATATAAATTCAACTGTATATACACAGAGTGTGGCAAAAAAGAGAGAAACTATCATAGGGAGAGACTGTAAAACACAGAAATTTGACTCTTCCTGCAAAAACGGAAAGAAAATCTTAAAAGTTTTCGGTAATTCTGCTGTTTGTGGTGCTGTCAGTGTTCTCTTCTAGGATGGCTGTGCACCTTTGTTTAAAGAAAAAAAGGAGTTATCATGTTGGTGACGTTGAGAACTGGGGTTTTTCCAGGGCAGAAAGGAGACCTGAGTATTTTGACCTGTTGTTGTTGTTGCTGTTTTTTAACATCTTTGTTGGAGTATAACTGCTTTACAATTGTGTGTTAGTTTCTGCTGTGTAACAAAGTGAATCAGCTATACATATACATATATCCCCATATCTCCTCCCTCTTGCATCTCCCTCCATCCCACCCTCCCTATCCCACCGCTCTAGGTGGTCACAAAACACCGAGCTGATCTCCCTGTGCTGTGCGGCTGCTTCCCACTAGCTATCCACCCTATGTTTGGCAGTGTATATATGTCCACGCAACTCTCTCACTTTGTCCCAGCTTACGCTTCCCCCTCCCCACATCCTCAAGTCCATTCTCTAGTAGGTCTATGTCTTTATTCCCGTCTTACCCCTAGTTTCTTCATGACCTTTTGTTTGTTTGCTTGTTTTTTACTTGTTTCCTGAAGGAGGGCTGGCCTGGCTTGAGTTCCCTCCTCACAACCAGAGGCAGGACACTCCATGTTTTCTCAATTTCCTTTCAATCTATTTGTTGAAGAAGCTGCTTTGTCCTTATTAAAAAGGGGGAAATTTGAACACAGACACACAGGGAAAACACTATGTGAAGATGAGGCAGAGATGCATCTATAAGCAGGTTAGATAGACACCAAGGATGCCAAGGGAGGGGCAGGAGCTGAGCCTCCCTCACAGCCTTGGAGGGAACCAGCCCTGCCCATACTTGGTCTTGGCCTCCAGCTCCTGAGCTCTGAGATGATGCCTCTCTGTTGTTTCAGCCCCAGGTCTGTGATATTTGGTATGGCAGCCCTGGGAAAGTTATAGACCCATGCGAGGGTACATTTCCAGGACCTGGCTGTACAGACGTAACCACTGGGGATCAGTCCTCCTGGGAAGTGGATGACCGAGGAATAAACCTGCATCATCACGACCGAAGACGGGGTCACTGGGGCATCCACCCACCAGTTACTGTCAGTCTCAGCTTCAGGCCCTGCTGGCAAACGCTAAGCCCCCCTCCTTTCAGCCTGCCTGCATGAGGGTCCAAAGTCTTCAGGCAAACTTTACGGGTGCTTCAGGGAAAAGCCGTTGAGTCATGCAATGCCAATGGTGATGGACAGGGGCACTGCCTGTGCCTGAGGTAACATGTTTGTACATGAGGGGTCCTGTCAACACATGAGGACACATGGAAGGAAACTGTGGGCATCAGGTGGTCCATGCCTTTGTGGGGATCCCTTCCCTCTGAATGAGTGGGGGCCCTGGAACTCACTTTTCTTTTCTTTTTTTTTGGCCACACCATGTGGCATGCAGGATCTTAGTTCCCTGATCAGAAATAGAACCCATGCCCTCTGCAGTGGAATTGCAGAGTCAACTGCTGCACCACCAGGGAAGTCCTGTGACTCACTTCTAACTGAAAAAATATAGCAGAGGTAATCAGCTACCACTCCTGACTATATTACTTTATATGGCAAAGCTAAAGGGATTTTGCATCATAATTAAAGTCCTTATTTGTTGACTTTATGTTCATCAAAAGGTGATCATCCTGGGCGGGCCTGATCTAATCAGGTAAATCCTTTTAAAGCAGGTCCACAGATGAGAGATTTGAAGCCACAGAGACTTCCTTTTCCCGGCTTTGAAGAAGCATCTTCCATGAATTCTACAGCCAAAAGGAAGTGGACTCTGCCAGCAACTGAGGGTATTAGAAGGAGATCCTTCCCCAGTCAAGCCTCTGGATGAGAATGCAGCCTAGCCAGCACCTGGATTCTAATTTTGGGAGATCTTCCTCAGCAGAGAACTCAGCTGAGCTGGGCCTGGACTTCTGACCCATGGAAACTATAACATAGGAAGTTAAATGTGTGCCATTTTTTGCACAGCAAAGGAAACTAATACAGATGCATTAGTGTAGGGGAGATTGGTTGATTTAAATGAAAGAAGGGGAGAAGGAAAATGAGAGACAAATAAAAGAAAAAAAAAACACATTTTCCCACATATGCATTATTACAAATTTGTTTAAATATTCCTTGTTTTAAAATAAAATTGGAGAGGAATTTACCAGTTTAAGGCCTTAACTGAGCTCCACTAAGAGATGCATCAAACGACAGCAACTTTTGCATATAATATAATAATGTATATTTTTATTCATTAAAAAAGTAAAAAACAACACACTTAGTTAAATTTTTTAAAAATAGAGAAACATATAAGCCTGACCTCTAGAAGCTTGTGTGCAGTGTATTCAAACATGCATCATCTCGTGGATGTGGAACCCATACACACAACGTCCATCTGCAGTGACACTGCCACTGACTCTCTTCCCGGGAACGTGTGTATCTTCTAAAAGTGGGTGGATTTTTGCCCCTCCAAGCTCATTGTTTGTTTCTTTGAGCAGCAGCCAGGGTTCCAGATCAACACAGGTGTGGTTTGGAAGTAGAATAAAAGCTGCACAATGACCAGTGTGATGGGAGAAGCACACGTGAATGATGGCTACATGCATTTTGGGACTGAACCATGCAACGCCAGAACAACCAGCTGAACACCACTGAAATGCCTTCCCTCCTCCGGGACCATCCTCGGAATTGACCAGGTGTTTCGGTATCATGGAGGTAATCTAGGAAGACAGATTGATGAGATGGATAACAGATAGAGGAGGAGGAGAGGAATTGCAGGCAGCAGAGTGAGTGCAGCATCGGGCTGGCTGGGCCCCGGGCCCCTGGAGGTGATCCATCTCCCAGGTCCCTTATCATTTATTATCAAGGTCTCACCTAACAGCTGGCGAAGGAGAAACGTTTTCAGCCTGGTTTCCAGCCAGCCTTAGGTGGTGTGAGATCAGATTTGCTTGAAACGAATGTTCGAGTTCATGAACATTTTTAAAATATGAGAGATGTGACCAAACCCACTCGGTGCATTTAAGAAAATTGAATTTATTTCTTTCGATTAGGTAACTGCAAAAGCAATCGATGAGGCTAATCTTTCATCTAAACTACCCTGCCAGTGGGTCTCTCTAGCTGTTTCTACACGGGCATGATAAATATGATTTGCAAAATGTGAGAGACTCGTATTCTGCCTTCAAAGATGACTTTTTACAAAATCTTTACTGTTCTTACACAGAAAGCACTGGAATTGACTCACATTAGCTCTGCCTGCCCGCATCCCTACATCTAAAACTCCATCAGAATTAGGATTTGGTTGACAGGTCCTGATCACCAGGCAGTGAGAGCTCCCCGCACGCTGACGTTCTTGTAAATGGACACCTGTGCATCACCACGATGTCACATGCATCTCCCTGGCTCAGGACAGTCACGGAGATGGAGTCCTAATGTGCTTTAGAGCTTTGGAACCCAGCCTCTCGTGTGTGAGTTTCAAACATGACTTAACAATCAAGTAACCCTCAAGTATGAATGAGGTGATACCTCCCAGATTGCCTGTCATTTACCTCGTTGACAAATTCCGGGGGGCATGAAGAATGCTGTGCGTGCGTTCTGCAGTTTAAGAAAGGCCCCTGCAGTGTAAGTCCTTCAGCCGCCGGAGGATCCCAGGTACCTGCGTCCACTGTGTGTTCTGATGCTTGACCACCTGATGAAGGTGACTGCGCAACCTTGACCTTTCACAAACCAGAAGTTACTTTTCGGTAAGTGAAAGCCGTACTTTTGTTAGGATATAAGGGAACTGAGTCTCAGGAGGCTGGTTGCCCCCACTGCAGTGGAAGGTGAAGGATGCTGAGGCCGTTAGCAGCTTTTCCTGTATAAGAAGAAGGAACATCATGGAGGGAGGGTTTCTGCCCAACACAGACTTTCTGGGGAAATGAGGGGTTTTCCCAGTGTTCCTGAGACAGGGCCCATCAGCTGGCAATTGAGTTTTCTCTCCTGTCCTAGGTGCAGGTCACAGTCAGGAGCCCAAAGCAGTCAGGGCATACCGTGGACGCTGCCTCACAGGACGAAGCCTTCTAATGCTGAAAGTGAGTTTCCTTGTGCAACATGAACATTTGTTTCCTGGGGCTGCTCTAACAAAGTCCCACATAAATTTAGCCCCTCACAGCTCTAGGGGCCCAAAGTCTAAAATCAAGGTGTAGACAAGGCTGTGTCCGTCAGAAGGCTCTGAGGAGGATCTCTCCCCAGCCTCTCTACTTGCTTCTGCTGGTTTGCTGGTCATCCTTGGTGTCCCTTGGCTTGTGGCCACAGAACTTCAATCTTTGCATGATGTCCTCCCTGTGTGCATGTCTGGGCCCAAATTTTCCATTTTTATGGGGACACCGTATTGGATTAGGGTCCCATCTTAAGGTCCCATCTTAACTATATCATCTGCAAAGACCCTATTTCCAAATAAGGTTATGTTCACAGCCCTGGGTGTTAGGGTATCAGCATACCTTTGGGAGAAGCAATCCAGCCCTGTAACAGTGGTCACAGCGCCTGCAGAACCATTCAGTTAAGTCGACTTAAAGAAGGAACATGAATGTGAGACAAGCGGAGACTTTATTTTAAGGATGATGCCATAACATCCACCTGGACAGGTATCTTCCCAATAAACTCCTGAGATTGCAAGGGCGCTGCCGGAGCTAACAGATGATGATCACCCTGAATGGATCCACAGGAGGAAAAGGTTCAGGGCTGGCTGAGAACCCAACACTCTCTCTCAATCTTTGCCTAAGAATCAGTGTGCACTTCTTTCCCCCCTGACATGATTTCAAAGGGATACTTGTGTTCATATATTACCAGTTCTGCTGCTGTTTCATCCTAGACTGTACTCCACTGGGCATCCCAGGATGTTCCCTCTTGGGGAGTTCACTGCTCTCAAATGCTGAAAGTGATGTAACGTAATGGTGGTGAACTTAAAGAACCACCGGGGACCTACAATATAGCACAGGGAACTCTGCTTAATATTCTGTAATAACCTAAATGGGAAAAGAATCTGAAAAAGAATAAACATGTCTATGTATAACTGAATCACTTTTTTGTACACCAGAAACTAACACAACATTGTAAATCAACTGTAGTCCAATATAAAATAAAAATTTATAGAGAAAGAAAGAAAGAACCAAGAGGAAATGGTCCTAAAAAGCTGAATGCCATTAATATAAAGGAGTATTCTGCTTCTCCTGGCTTCAGACTGAGGGATACACAGCTGCAGGCACTGATGGGGACAGGACTGCAAATATTTCATTTTTAAAGACATCATGACAGATGACTTTTGTGCTTTATTTTTCAATTATCTGGTGTCGGGGAAATGTTTGGCGTTTTAAAGGGTTTTGAGCAGATGTGGTATTTTTGGTAGTATTTTTTCAATCAGTTTTCAATCTTGGCTTCACGCATTATCACAGTGATGTGTGTGAGGAAAATATAACTTAATGCTGTTCTGCACATACTCATTTTTGCTAGCTCAGGTGATCAGAAAAAAAAGATCATAAAAAAGCAAACGCCGAAGGCCAGAAAAGGAAAATAGAGACCATCAATATTCACAGTGATTCCACGTCATGACTCAAGACGGTATGGTGGCTTAGATTCGGTATTCGGCAATATCCTCTGATTTGTCATTCTGCTTTCAAAAATTTGAGCCATTCAAAAAAAAATGAACCCCTGCCTTGTTTCATATTCCAATGATGTTTCAGTATGATTTTATTCCTCACGATTTGCTCTCTATCATTGCAGGCTGGCTGGTTTCTTAAATCCTCTTCCCAATTGGGGTTGACCTTTCAAAATCCTATTTTTCCCCAGGGCTCATAGGTTTCCTTACCCTTCACCCTTCAGGGAAGTCAAGGCATCCATAAACCACCCCCCCCCAAAAACGTTCAAGATGACAACAGGTCTCCTCACCCTCAGGATCCCTCACACTCACCTTCCTTTCGGGGTCTTGTCCAAGGATCCAATTGTCCTCTGAGGAAATGCATTAATTGAACATGCCGTGAACTCACCCTCCTGGAGAAAACTCTAATAGATTGAAAACAAAGAACAACTTCAGAAAATCTGTTAGTTAAGGTTTATAAATTGCCAGCGGTAGACTTGTCTGTTTCCTCAGTTTAGGATGATTGGGTATATCTGGCCATCTGTAAATATAAATGAGCTTGAATGCCACAATTAATTAAATTTGTTCTATATGATAGAACTAATAAACAGTTACCTGTTGATGAAAACATATATCTTGTTCCTAGCAGCAAGATACTAAAATTTAAAATATATATGTGTTTGGCAAGAACGGCATCCAAAAGGAATTGTGTTGTGCATTATTAATTATTCAAAATTAGCACATGTTTACTGAGTGCCTGCTACATGCCAGCTAATTTGTTTGGTGCTTTTAAAGAGTATCTTATGGAAAGCAGAGTGACTTACGAGATATACATAAGCAGAGTAGGTATTTTAGTACATTCAGCCCTTCCGTATTTGTGGATTTTGAATGTTTTCACCCTCCTCCTTCTATAGTCAATTACAGTGTGTTCTTTATGATGGCATAGAGTTCAATAAGAAATATTTCAGCATGACTACATCTAGTGTCATAAGGCTTTAGTTTTTCTCTTCCTCTATATCCTGAATGTTGCCTAGAAGGCAGCCCAAGAGTAATGTATCATTAAATTGGGAAGGTCTTTGTACAATACATTAAATGATGAGCATATTCATAGGTCAAATGTTTTGAAGCTGAAATCATTTTAAGGCAGCATACTGATTCCTGACAGGTCCCAAGGTCAGGAGAAAGTACCTTAATCATACAAGTTACAGGGGCTTAAAAAAAAAAAACACTGTGATGAAATCCAGTGAATGTGTCCCAAGTTCTCATTGAGATTTATGCCCCAGGAAGGGCCCTGCTTTATGTTATCTTGGCCGCGGTGGTGTCTCTATCCCATCCTGATAGCAAATGCCTCAGACCTGGAGAGGAGGCTAGATGTGAAGGATCTTGAACTTGTCAAAACAACTTTTCTCATCAGTAACTGTGACGGCACATCCAAGGTTTGGTGTAGCCCCGACGGCCATGATCATTCTTTCAAAGAGTTGTCCACATGGGCTCACTCACATCTTGGACAGAAACATCCCTCCATGCCCCTACATGCTTCTAAATCTCTGCCAGGAGAGCCTGGCTGTCTACAAGTCAATCAGGAAGCAGGGGGAGCCCGCTGCTCCCCTCAGGCCTGCATTCCTCAGCTCTTTGCTTACTGTCCTCCTGACAGCAGACTCCTCCCACCTTCAGAGCTCGCCTGGGGCGTGGGGTGGCCTTCAGTGATGCCCTCGGCAGCCCCTCCTTCTCACGCTCCCGGTCAAACTTTGTCTAGTTCTTTAAGTGTGGTATAAGCCTACTGGAGAAGTGAGCAGATTTCAGCCTAGCCCCTTAAGCTCGCTCTCACAGCCTCACAGCACTGCCCACAGCTGGCATCTGCTTCCAGGGCTGGGTTTATGTGCGGCCCCTGCCACGGCATCCTGATTACCTGCACACATATTTCTGACCAGAGATGGGCCCTATCACTTTCCCACGTGGTATTTTAATGCCGAATGAAAGGTGCAGTCTGCCAACCGTGTTTTTAAATTCTGAGCACGATCATTGTGGAAGAAGTCAGGGAGTTATCAAGAACTCCCTTTGAATTTTATTTGATTCCTCCCAACTCAGATCAGCTCATCACAGGGCACCACGCTGATACACAGGGACTCTGGTCCTACCTCCTGGCTGGGGTAGAGATTTCTGCCCATTTGGACAAATGTGTCTCTCCTTTCTTTCTCCATAGATGCCGCTCCATTTTCTGATACAGCTGCCAAGCTGTATCAGAAAACTCAAGGCCGAAGCATGGAAGAGCCAGACACAGACCGGCTGCAGCAGCACCCCAGCCTCTGCCCTGCACAGCGTTGGGCTCAGCTTTGCCACATGACGGCTTGTCTCCAGGTGCACAAAGGCAACGCCAGCACCTGCCTTCACCACCCTCTCTGTTCCGATACATGAGGGAGAGGTGTGGAACGTTCTAGGTCTAAGTCCACTGTTTGTTACCATCAGAAACCATCAGTTTCTTCATCTGAACAACTGGACAATATTAACACCTTCCTCGTAGAGTTTACCTGAGAGAGTAAATGTAAATTCAGCAAAGAAAGGGATAAACAACGTGTCTTGTCACTATGACTGTTTGTACGTGTGCTTCAGACAGTAGGAAACAAACTCCAAAATTCCGGCACCTTCAGACGGTTGTGACATCTACAGGAAGTCTCTCTTCAAAGCCACAGCAAAGGACGCAGGCACATCAAATGACAGGGATGTTTGTCAGATGGTCAGTGCAGGTTGCACTAACTGGGTCTGGTCCCAAAAAATCACACGTGAGAGAGCAGTCACAGCCTCTTGCGAGCTCATGGCTTCCCAGGCACTTTGCCTACACCCTCTTTGAGAGCTCCCAGGTGTGATCATTCCAGTGTCTTAACCTCCAGGCGGATGCTGCTGGCACCACGTGGGTGCTCTTGGGGTCTGGCCACCAGTTCTTGAGCTTTCCCTATATTGACAATGGCAGGGGCTGTGCGTGCCTGACCTGAACTTCTGAGTCATTGCCAAACATACGGAATGATACATGTCAATGAAGTCAGTGGGACAGATCTTACTCACAACCCCTCTCTCCCCAGTCCAACTAGAAAATCAATAGCTGCAAAACTGGCAGCCAAAAGGCCATTCCGGTGGACCACTGTGCTCAGAGGACCATGACAATATTAACTAAGTAATGGGCACGGACAAGCCCTCAGGACCAAGACTGCATGGGACCATCCGGAGAACGACCATTATCACTGAGATGAGATAATTATTATGGGAGAAAGCGCCGCTGTCTGTTAAGGTTTTGCCCACTCCTTGCTAACGGGGGTGGTGATGGTGACTTCAGTCTATAGCACAGGTCTGGGTACATCTGTAAAGTTCCGGTTGTCCTATAAGAGTTGGGTTCAGAATGCGGTAAAACTGTCCCAGAGCCTTCTTTCCCTGGGATGTGCTGGTCAGCCCCCACTGTCCACCTGCTGCCCTTGCTTTGCATGTTTGTTGATTGTACATGATGATACATCACCACCTGTACCTGTAACTAAAGGGTCTAGTTCCCCTCTGGGCAGCCCTCCTGAGACCCGGACAGGGCAGAAGTGCCCCTTCCACACTTCTCAGTCTTCCACTTGTGTCGGGAAGACAGTTCCTCACCCAGTTAGCTGGGCCGAGGGTGTGCTGACCAGAGTGGCCGCAACCCTCTCCCCACCTCCCCTCTGCCCCTGTCCTCCTAGGTCACCTGCGGGATCTGGGGTGGGACTGGAGGCCCGCACACAGCCGCCAGCTTGCCTCTTCTCACTCAGCATCACGGGAAGCTCACTCCATGCTTCCCTCACACGGAACTCACATTTATTTTTGAAAGTAAAGAAAAAGGAATGAATAAGGAATAGTAACTATCTTTCCTTCTTTGCCTTTCTGCTCTGAGGATCGCAATGCCCCTGGAGGAAGAGTGGCTGCCTCTGAAGATCATGATGAAGAAATTGGGAACAGAGGCAGTAGAAAGACGTTCCCCCACCCTCACTCCACCACCCCGCTTAGTGCACATGGTGGGACTGTGATTTTGGTTTTGTTTTTACTGTGCTTCCCTGCACTGAGCTGGGTGTCTCCCTCTGTAAAAGAGAAGTGTCAGTACTTCACCTATAGGATTTTTTAAGTGTTTTCATACGTAAATTATTTCCTGATAGTAAGAGTTCACTTTTTGAAGATCCAGTAACACATTCGAGGAGATAAGACATTTTTGTTGCCTGAATTGCCAGCCAGGTGACACCCAACAGTACCTAACTCATTAAGGTTCAGCTTTGATATTGCAAACACATGGCTTCTTAAGAGAAGATATAGAAATGGTGAGAAAAGAGGGTCAGAATCATAGGGAAGCAACATTTTTGGAGTCCCCTGCTTGCTATGCATACACAGGATCAGGCTGCAGACAAGTGAAACACTGTTTAACCTGCGGATCCAGGAAGTGACAGAAGCTCTCATCTTGGAGATGAGAGGCTGCAGAGATTAAGTAACTTAACTCCTAGGGCTGTAGCAAGTGGCAGAGCCAGATTCAAGAACAGGCCGCATATCAGTAACTTCTTAAAGAACTTATAAAATATGACAAATATGTGTCTAAGAATGGGTTCTTGATTACAGCTGAAATCTGATGACAGTGACAAGGGGACCTTTAGCAACAATAATCTAATGGAAATGGAGGGGAAAGAATACCGAGTGTCAATGCAGGTAGGAAACTGAAGGAAGAGCTTCCAGCAGAAACAGACCCAGGAGTTGAAGGGCAGGCTGGAGCAGAGGCCGTCAGGGAAGGTTCAGGGCCCCAGTGAGCACATTCAGAGGAAGATCAGGCTGTGGTCCCAGAAGATCCATTTATTTAAAAAAACATGGAACATCACCCAGGTGCAAGCTGCGTTCTTGACACTGAGGATTTCTCAATTAGCAAATAAGACCCAAATCTCCGCCACAAGGATCTTACATCCCAATGTCTGAGATGGATAAGCAACAAAATGGATAAATAACACTCTGTCTGTTCACTGTACCAGTCAACTCAGGTCGCTGTAAAAATGTCTCAGATGGAATGGCTCAAACAGTAGAAATCCATTTTCTCACAGTTCTAGAGGCTAGTGGTCCAAGATCAAAGTTCCATTGGAGTTGGATTTCTGGGGACAGCTCTCTTCCTGGCTTTCAGATGACCACCTTATCACTGTGCCCTCACAGGGCTTGTCCTCAGGGCATACCTGGAGAGCTAGCTCTCTACTTCCTCTTCTAACAAGGACACTAATCCTACTGGATCAAGGCCCCACCCTTAACCTTAATTACTTTGTTAGTTGTCCCATTGCCAAGTACAGCCACATGGGAAGTCAGGGCTTCAATACACAAATTGTAGGGGAACAAATATTCACTCACCATAAAACATTTGAACAGGAATTGACCAGGATCTAGCCACTGAAAGAAGTTTAATAGAGAAAAGCAATGTTTCAGAGACACAGCTTAATGGTCAGGCTAGTCATTCATCGTTTGTAACTGTATAAAGTTAAGTTATCAGAAAACAAACTGTCTACACCCCATCACCTACAGCCCTTACTTCTATCAATGTTTGTCATAAAAATCTCAATTTCAAACAGTATCTTTATAACCTTTGTAAAATATTGCTTGATGATACTGTCCACTTTATACCAAGAACACAAACTTAAGTTTGGTTCCAGGGAAAAAAATAATATTTTGACGAAACATTTGGCATTGCTGTCTTTTTTTAGAATAGGAAAATGACACATCTCCATGTATCCCTTTATACCAGCTCTGAAATTATAGAAAAAAGCCCTCTATGAAATGCTAAAATCTGAATAAGTCCAAGGATAAGAAGAATCTTGTCTTTTTTTCTTCCTGTTGATCAGAATTTGTCAGGCAGGTACAATCCCCATCAGCGGTAGGGAGTGGATTGAAGGCATGACCACCTTCGTTGATGTATTTGCTCTTGTATTTATCTTCCACTTACGGCAGGCGATACCTCTTTTTTGTTATAAAGTTATATAGGCTGGTCCATAAATCCTTAATCTTTTGGCAAATAAGTAAAGAATAAATCAAAATACTGCAGTAATCTGTCTATGCCCCCACCCATTCACCCAACTCTCCACTTATATTTCTGTGTGAATGGGGCAGGATAGAGTCCACACTCTCCTCCCCCTTTCTTGGGCTGACCACATTCCCACAGCCCTTCTGGGCCTGAGATACCAAGCTGAGATGAAAAAGAGGGCCTTTGGGAAGATGGAGGAGAGATTGACTTTTGCCTGGGGGACAAGAGGTGCTACCATCTGGAGCCTGGCATTCCTGGAGGTGATAGGGAAACCAGTGGAAAAGGAAAAGTCCCGTCAGCTCCCTGCAGGTGCGAAAGGCAAAGCCCTTCACCTTGAGATGTTGTCTGTGTCTGCAGATCCTGTGCCCTGAGGCAGGGCTGGGATGGTGCTATTCCTTACTCTTGTTTTTGTTTAGAGCACCAAAGCCCCTCTTTAGAGGGAAAGCAGATTAAAACCAGGGGCTGAGGTGTTGCTGTACTCTGGCGAGTGCTGGACTCGACCTTAGGGAGGCCTGCAGGGGTGGAGAGGGGTGTGCACGAGGGGCAGACGAGGCAGGGACTCCGGGATGTGCCCCACAGTGAGCTCCCCGTGATACTCAGTCTCAGACACTGCACGTCATGATGCAGACCTGCAGGTGGTCTTCCCGCGTGGTGGGTGCTGCATCCTCTCAGAGTGAGACTTGATTCCCCTTCTCGTTTTTCTAAAGGCCCAGAACATATGTAAGGACTTGAAGATGAAGTACACGTGAATGAAAATGGGAAGAAGGCAGAAGATATGAAATAATTGACAAGGTATAGGAGCAGAAGTGGCTACTTCTTCAAAGAAGCAATGCAACCATTGTCCAAGATCAAGACCCCTGGGCCAGCTACCTGCAGCCAGTTAGGTGTGTGTTGATCAGCCTCCATCCTGCTGTCAACCATCTGGCTCTTCCCTTCTGGGAAGCCTGGAGACTCTGTCCTCTCCCAGTGGCCAGTGGTCTGGTCTCTGCCCAGAGATACCCTCTTTCTCATTATATCAAAAAAAGAAAAAAGAAAAAAAAAAAAGAGGAAGGAGGAAGAGGAGGAAGTAGAGATAGAGAGGAGAAAGAAGATGGGGAAGAAAAAGAAAAGTGCTTGTAGGTCATGATTAAAATATTAAAAATGGCATGTAAGTTTTAGAAGAAAGCATGAATGGATTTATTTATTTTACAGTCTCAGAGTGGAACAGACTTTTTAAGGTAAGGCACACAATCTAAAAGCCAACTTAATTATGTCAACATATCAAACCCCAGATGAAAAAAGTGACAAAAACAAAATTGAGGGACCAACAAATAAGTAGAAAAAATATACTTTATAAGATCAATTAGCCCTGAGACTTTTCATCTAACGTCTACTGGGGACTCACCCTGTGTCAGCCAAACTGAGCAGGTTAAATCGGTGACAGAAATCGGTATTGAGACCTGAATCCATAAACATAAAGCTGTGTCAGAAGTCACTGTTGTTATGGCAGTTGTAGAAGAGATATGAATTGTTATAATTCTTGAAAAAAATCTAATTTCAAAATAATCATATTTTAAGTAAAACGGGCTGGGACTAAGGTCCCTGAGCACTCAGAGACAGGCAGCAGGGTGAGGTGGATCTGTAGCGGGTTATTTCCCTCATCTCACTCAGGGTTTGCACAGTCTATGCTGAGAAATCGTGGCCTATGAACACAGCTTCTTCAAGGCTTGAATCACAATGGCCTCTTCACTAAACACAGGTCCCGAGCCTCAGCCATCAGTGACTTCTGAGACCAGCACGTGGAAGGGCTCGTCATGCCCAGGCCATCACTGATGGTTCCCCACCTTGTCTTCCAGATGCAAGAGCTCCACTGCCCTGGCTGCCCCTCCTGGTACATGGGGGGCTCTGCTCTCATCTCCCAGAGCCCTCCTCTCTCTTGCCCTGCAGGGATGCTCAGAGGTTGGTGCTTCTGTCTCTCAGTCCCTGAGGAAGTGTCCTCTGAGATGCTTCTCTCCTGTCCTGTGTTCAGTTTATTCCTGTTCTAAAACTGGACATTCTCAGCTACAAAATGAAAGACAAAAGATAAAATTTATTTTATTATTTTTTAAAATTAAAGTATAGTTGAGTCACAATGTTGTGTTAGTTTCAGGTGTACAGCAAAGTAATTCAGTTAAACATATACATATATCTATTCTTTTTCAGATTCTTTTCCATTATGGGTTATTACAAGATATTGAGTATAATTCTCTGTGCTATGCAGTAGGTCCTGGTTGTTTACCTATTTTATATATAGTAGTGTGCACATGTTAATCCCAAACTCCTAATTTATCCATCCCCTTCCCCTTCCCCTTTGGTAATGAAAAATTTGCTATGTCTGTGAATCTATTTCTGTTTTGTAAATAAATTCATTTGTATCATTTTTTAGATGCCACATGTAAGTGATAAACTCTAATTCGAAAAAATACATGCACCCCAATGTTCATAGCAGCACTATTCACAATAGCCAAGACATGGAAGCAACGTACGTGTCCATCAAAAGAGGAATGGATAAAAAAGATGTGATACACATATACACAATGGAATATTACTCAGCCTTAAGAAAGAATGAAATAATGCCATTTGTGGCAACAAGGACAGATCTAAAGATTATCATACTAAGTGAAGTAAGTCAGACAGAGAAAGACAAATATTTCTCTAATTTTTAAATGAACTCTTTGGGGAAACTATTTCCTCAATGAATGGACTAAGTAAAATTCAACAAGACTCCCACAGTTAGCAAATCATGCCAGGAAAAATATATAGATCACTTCCTTTCCTGTGAAATGTCTAAATCTCCTCTCCATGCTGTGTAGAAAGGCATATATTCCATATCAGTACCACACTTCACTTAATGTCTCTTCTGAATAAGATAAGTAGGTCCCACACATTTCCATCCACATATTTGAAAAAATCCTATGTAGACAACTTTTTTTTAATTAGAAGGATCACACTTAGAATATATCATACAATCTAGGATATACTGATTGTACATTATCTGAAAAAACACTGATATCTTCACGGGCTTCACCAACTGAAATCATTGGAAAACACTATGGGAATGAGACAGATACAGATTCTATCAGAGCTATGGTTATGTAGCCTAACTATTATTATATAAAAGTTGTGACATTACAATGGATCCATGTCTTTTTACTTACAAATTGGTAAGTGAATATTAACTATGGTTCACCACTTAATTTTCATGATTATAATAGATGACAATTTATAGGATTATAGAACTAAAATGTTTTAAAATTTTATTCGCTTATAGTTGAGAGTGTTTTGTGTGTTTGTTTTGCTAAACTGTAGCATATTCCTGTGTAGGGCTGCTGTAGAGGAACTCGCTGTATTTACCCATCACCTCCCCATCACCTCCCTATCCCGTGATGTGCAGGCACTGGGAAAGGATGGAAAAGAGCATGAGGGTGCATGTATTAGGACTTCAGGGGAGAGCACAACATGGGCAGAGCATATGAGCCAACAGGGGCCGATCCAAGCTTCCGCATATGGAAGGAAGTTTTTTTTTTTTTTTTTAATTTATTTATTTTTGCTGTGTTGCGTCTTCGTTTCTGTGCGAGGGCTTTCTCTAGTTGTGGGGAGCGGGGGCCACTCTTCATCGCGGTGCGCGGGCCTCTCACTATCCAGGCCTCTCCTGTTGCGGAGCGCAGGCTCAGTAGTTGTGCCTCACGGGCCCAGCCGCTCTGCGGCACGTGGGATTCTCCCAGACCAGGGCTCGAACCCGTGTCCCCTGCATTAGCAGGCAGATTCTCAACCACTGTGCCACCAGGGAAGACCCGAATGAAGGTATTTTTATAGACATTGTTCATTCAATCACGATTTTTTTTTTCCAATTTAACTTTAAAGAATGGGAAGGAGGAGGAAGAGAGGGAGAGCTTGCGGGGGGGCGGGGTAGAGAGGGGGAGGAGAAGGAGACAGAGAATTAGAAGAATTAGAAGGAGAAGTAGGAGGAGGGAAGGGGAAGAAAAAGGAGAGAGAGTCATAAACTTTCCCCCAGAAGCTTCGCCTGGGAGTCATCTCAGCCTGGGCAGGTCCCAGGGCTAGTTTTGCTGCCCCCCCACAATCCCGACCTCGTCCCCTGCAAATGCAGAGATTCTTCCATCTGCATGCAGCTGTCCTTGGCACCGCGGGTGGTGTTTCATCTGGATCCTTATGAGCTCTCCCAGGAACTAAACTTTGATGCATTTGCCAGCCTACACAGCTCATAGCTGGAGCAAAACAGGTTGGTTCCAGAAATTCGCTCCTGTGGAAAATGTCTGAAAACTGGTTAACTCGTCCTTGCAGTTCTTTATATGAGATGATGTTGAGTCTGGGCAGCTGCCCCCGAAACCATCCTCACCTGGGGCAGGTGACCCTGCAGCCACTAGGGTGCAACGCTGCTCACACTGCACGTGCCTTGGATTTTCTAAGCAATTTGAATGATTCTGATGTGAGTGAAATATAGCTGTGATTCATTTCTACTCCTTTCTGAGTGTCCAGAAGGCTAAGCTATGCAACTGACGGCTTTTCAATTGCTTCAGCCCCATTTATCACTGTCCCTCCCCTTCTCCATCTCTCTTTCTCTCTCTCATCCCAAAAGCAATAAATGAAAAACTACCCCTTGCTAAATAAAAAAGATAAGAGAAATAAAGAAGCCATAAAAACATCCCCTGTGTTTTCAGTCAGTGTTTCACTTGTGTTAATTCATAAACATATGTATATATGAATTCCTATGTACATAGGAATTCTCAGAAAAAATACCCTAACTAGTTTAAAACTATTTTTTCCATTGCTAATAATAGCTACTATAAAAAGAAATTCTGTAAAAGTTATTATGAGCTATGGACAGTATAAATAGACAAGATTTATTTATAACATAATATTCAGAAACTATACCTGGGGGATAATTGTTTTGAGTATTTTTTTGTCCTACAAAATAAAATGCCTTTGAAATGCATATATAAATAATGTAAATAAATTTTAGCTGTGGAAAATAAATAAAATTCCAACATTAACAAACAGGATTTTGAAACAATGACTCTTGCTTTATTGAGATGGTCAAAGAAAAAAATACAGGAAAGTCACAAAATTACTTTAATTTGGGCATTTTCCATAGTAATAATACTTTTGTATAAAAAATACATTTAATTCATGAGAGCTGGGTGTTTTTCACAGAGCTACAACTGTTATGTCTCTGGAGTTGAGTGAATCAATTTGGTACTAAAACGGTTTGATCAATACTCCTTTCTGGAAGAGCAGCCTGGGGGAGAAAGGTGAACTTCAGTTCAGGTAGAAGGAGGAGCTAATGTTTCAGGAGGTCTGGATTTTATCCTTAATTTCACTGGGAAAGATACATGCTATTCATTACTCAGAAGAAGTAATAGGTTGAAAGCTGGGCCCAATTATAGCACATAGTAAATCTATTTTATTTTCTCTTCTCTGAAAAGTTTAGGTTAACTTATCATGAAATTGCAGAGAAATCCTTGACATCGCAAGTGTTTTCTACTACGTGAGAGTTTAAATGGACCACGTGAGTGTCAGCCTTTGTCTGAGTGGGTGGGTGCAGGTGTCCAAATCCGCATCCTCAAGCAGGTGGGTTCCCTTCTATGATTGGAAAGGCACTGACATGAAATGGAACACTGGAATAAAATACATGATTTTCACGGTCCTTATAAAAAGACAAATCAATCATTCCCAAAGTACAGGTCATAAAATCACATTACTACATTAGCCTCAATAGTTAACAGAAGGAAATGTACACGTTGATGTTGAGAATAGCCCCAAGTCATTTCATTTTAAAATATGTTGCCTGTGTACAAATCTGCACAAATCCGTGCATTAAAAGGACACACACGCTCACCACCATCTATGTGAAATGTTTATTTATATCACCTTCACTTCCCTGCACTGGAACATTCATTTCTTAAAGTGATCCTCAGAGACTTTCCCTTTTAATTGCTCTCTGCAGTGTAGGGGGTTAGGCTGTCTGAAGTGCCAGGTGGGTAGTAAGCTAACAAAACACATTCCCCAGCCCACAAGTGTAAAAGCCTTATACAAAATGAAGGAACTGTTTTATTTTGTACTATGGCCCTTGTTTGGAGGGGACAGTGCAGATCTCCCCATTAGCAGAGACCTGACCTGAAGCAGAACAGTGTGACTGACACAGATGACCTCCAGGAGTCTGGCAGCCTCAGGAATCTAACAGACCCTTGACTCTCAAAGACTCACCTCATCTTCCAGGAGAAGAAACGCACCGCATGGTCACAGATGGATCGATTTGTTTGTCCAAGGAGTGTAGCTCACCTCTGAAAATGTTACATACTTCCAGATATAAAAGTGTTGAATAATATCTCATTTGCTCCTGGGTAAGCCTGCTCTCTAAAACACAGGTTCCAGAGTTTTCTGTGATGGGTGTTCGAATGATCCATTGGGACATTATTTCCTTCTTTTTTATGGCTGAGTAATATTCCATTATATATATGTACCACCTCTTCTTTATCCATTCCTCTGTCAATGGACATTTAGGCTGTTTCTGTGTCTTTGCTATTACGAATAGTAAAATGTGCACACATTCTAAACACATTTCCTTCTTTAAAAATCCAAGTTGGATTTTCTTTCGGATGCCCAGTGAGTGTCTGCTCCACCTCTCTCTTGAAGACCCCAAAGCAGCCATTTGCAGAGCTAATTATTGAAGTTGTTTGATTCTAGGAGAGGAAGAACGCGCTCCTGAAATTAAATAAGTTAATTGTCAGGAGGATGTGTGTTGGACATAAGGATGACAGATGTCACAAGAGGGTTATTTAACATTCTCACATGTAAGTTTTACACTGCTTTAAGAAATAGCATTGGTTAGTAAGATCGGGTCACAGGCCGCCTTGTTGATTGGCAGTTTTACGCACAAAAAATAGCCATTTACTTTGCAAAGCAATCCTGAGCAGCCTCCCAATCCTGGGATGCGTGATGCTGAGCTATTTTTAGAAATAATAATAGTGACAGAATGACTCAGACCATGGGAATCATCCCTGGAGCGCATTTGAGGGAGACCTTGGCGGCACCCTGACAGCAAACAGGACCCTGACCCTTTTGGCATATGCTAATTCCCCCACGCACAAGGGTCACAAAGAAAACCAGATCCTAACAAATGCGTCATCATTTTGCCATGATCACAGTGTTTAAAAAAACAGAAAACAAAAAACAGTTGTTAGAACCCATGGTAACAGCAGATATTGGTGATTTTGGGTACATTAAGATGGAAAACAAAATTTATAACATGTCTGAAATGCCACAGATATTTACATTTGAAAACAGAATGTCCTTTAGCTGGTGCCCACAGCAGAGCTACTAATGGCAAATGTATTCCAGGCCATTCAGAGCATCTTTGATTGACAGAGTAAAGGCATCTGAGCCATTTTAATGTCAAAAAGGCTGTCTTCCCTCCCCTCTCCAAACACAGTTTAGGGTTTTATCAGATTTCCCATGATTAACCTTGGAATTTGACGTTTAATATCCAGGTCATTCTCAATCACGTTGGGTTACTAGTATCTGGCAGACAGGCGTTCAGGATGTATGTAAAATTTTCAAGGAAACTACCAGAAACTTTTCAAAAATTAGAATGGATGGGCAAAAAACAATGCTTAGATCAACCCTAGTGTTTCTGTTTTTTTCTCTTCTGAGTCCTCCGCTGAGTTCAGAAGGGTCTAATGTGCCTTGTAACCAACACGAAGGAACCTCATTATCATCCATTGGTCATGTCCATTATGTCATGCGACAAAAACATTTCAAGAAACTGGGGATATTAACCAAAACAATAGCAATAATCATCTGAAATCTAAAACAAAATGCAGCCTGGGATGTGTAACAGTGACAGAGGAAATTTCAGTTGTAAAAAGTTGTGAATGGTGTGCCAATACTTACATATTCAAACGGGGGGAAGTGGCATCCATTCACTTATTCATTCCCTCAGCCTTCAGCACTGACTGCCTAAGGCGACAGGGCCTCAGCGCCGAGCACGGTGGTCAGCGAGCTAGGGAGACCCAGTTTCAGCAGACGTCAGCACATGCCATCAGCAGGCAGGACTGTGCAGCATTATTTAACACCGCTGGACTGCGTTGGTCTGGAACACATGTCAGATACTGAGCACTCTCCACTGTTACCTCAGGTGGAGTCTGCAGGCTTTGCATGTGTTACATCTGTTACATCTAACCCTTGACACACCCCCTTCTCTGGAGGACTCGGCTGAGGCTGCCCAGCTGAGTTGCTCACCCAAGCCGGGCAGTATCCCTGGGACCCACAATTAAATGCGTGCTTTCCTCCTCTCAAACAGTCATGCTGCAGCTGTGGGTCAGCTTGCAGCTACTTTGCAAGGGGGCCAGCCTATGGCAAAGACAGGATGAAGTGTATTTGGAAAACTGCCTAATAATTATCCGTATTTTATAACACCCTTCCTTGTTTTGTGAGCTCATGATTTGGAGCAGAGCAGCAAAGTTTTATAAATTCTACGGTATTCATAGAACAGGGTGGGCAGGGTATATGAGGATGAGATGAATCATCCTCGGGACTGCAAATATCATAACCATCAATAACACCAAAGTGGTTTAACACCGAGTCAGACAGAAATCACTAAGCAGGTAGGTTCCATTCCTTTGCAGGTAACTAGATAGATATAAACCAATACTTCAAGGGCTGCAAAGAACTCCTTATATCCAGGGAGAAAGCAGAGCCAAAGACTGGCCTCAGGATGGCGCTTTCCTGCTGAGAGAGCTGGTATCACATCATGAGCTGGTTGCTACAGGCCAGGGGCTCACGTGGAGCCTCAGGAATCTCCTTGCCAAGAATGTCTCAGATTTTCTGCTGGTGATAATTCTCCGTTCACCCCAGGCAGACACGATTCCACTTTCATCCAAGATTCGAATGCCTCTTCTTCTGTTTTAAGCTCTTCCTTCTCCTCAGGCATTTCACTTCTTCCTCCACTGGCAGGTCCAAGCAAACATCAAATCACTTCTAGTCCTTAATGCATGAGGGAATTCTATTAACTACTATACATTTCCAGATTCCAAGTAGACTTCATTTCAGTTTTTAAACGTCTGTAAATTATCCCCTCGGGATTGCAATCAGGCAGGCAAAGGATGGCACCAAGAATTAGAAGAATTCTCACCCTTGGCCTGCTAAAGGCTGTGGGTGCAGATCAGAACTGACCCTGCAGTGTGAGGT
Source organism: Physeter macrocephalus (assembly GCF_002837175.3). Taxonomy (NCBI): domain Eukaryota; kingdom Metazoa; phylum Chordata; class Mammalia; order Artiodactyla; family Physeteridae; genus Physeter; species Physeter macrocephalus. The sequence goes on along the minus strand of NC_041221.1, from coordinate 18,686,354 downwards.
CTATAATACCAATCACTACTGGCCCTTCAGTATAATGCAGAAGGTTCTAATCAATACTGACCCTACAGTGTGAGACGGATGAAACCACGGGTGACCCTATATTGTGAGGTAGATGATGCTAACACTGCACGTGACACAGGTGATACTGACCAGCACTGACCCTGCAGGGCCCCAGGCGGGGCTCAGGATGCATGATGGGCCAGAGTCCCACGTGAAGAAACTTCTGTAGGAAACCGGGTGTGACAAATGCTTTAGGTGCAAAGCATTTTCCCCAGCAGGCAGGTGAGGCTGGGTGGAGGAGGCTGGGGTTCAAGTCCAGGAGGCATTGGAGGCAGGTGACTGACTCCATCCTGGAGAGAGGATATGTCTGAGAGAGACCTCAGCATAATAGTACTCAGAGTTAATGGCCTTAAAAATGTTCAGTCCGGCAGGACGAGGTCATCCAGGAGCCCCTCCCAGGCCTGCCTTCTCTGTGGTCCACCGTTTCATTAATTCCCTAAAAAATCATATCAAGTTTCTGTTATTATTCCATGAACTCAGCAAATTCAAGTTATAGGGTCACCCTTCTTAGCTCCCAGGCCTTCCCTAAAAACATGATCATTTTTCCCCCTCCCTCCCCAAAAAATTTGTGTGAAAAAAACTTTCATTTTGCTTCCCTACCTGTTGTGAGTTTCATTGTGTTGTATCTCAATCCCTGCACCCAAAAAGGAGTTGCATTTTCATCTCTCCTGCATGGATTCCAAGAATGTCCCTCCTCCCCACATGAGCAGCACCCTCCCCCAGCTCCCCAGAAACTGCTGCCCTTCCTTGGCTGACCCTGCTGGATGGCAGTTGTCACGTGACCCAGCTCCCTGTGGGTCCTTAGCAGAGCCTTTGTTTGCGGTGACGTGACGGATGCGTCTGCACACAGCAGAGGGGTCTGGCTGCTCTGGAGTTTTGCAGCTTGCAAGCTGAAGGTGATCTTCGGGTGATGTATTGCCCCTGGGCATGTGGCGTGGGGCTGACACAGGGTGTGCGGTGCAGGGCAGCCCCCAATCAGAAGGGTATGGTCATGCCAGCACCGAGAGGCAGGCTCCCTTATCAGAACAGGCTTCACAAAACATTTTCATTTTTCTGTCTCTTAACCGTCTGGACTTTTTATCAAATCTACTTTGTGAAGGTTAAATTCGTAAATCTAAGAGCAGGAGTTCGCAGCAAGCAGGGCATGATACCTGTCAGTCTTTGCCTTATTATTCTTTGCAGCGTGTTTGTCATTTCCTTTGTGTGTTTGGGTTACAGCCTGCACTTTCCACCAATCATGTTCATCATTTAAATAAGGAGAACGGGCATTGTCAAGGAGCCTCATCTGAACAGCATTATTATCCCCCCTGGTGTAAGTTGCATGACCTGTCTTGGGTTTCTAACTATACACGGCAGGCCATCCGGGGGAAGCAGGCTCTCCATAAATCAGGCGTTTCAGACATTATGATAACTTTTATTGAAGAGCAAATGGATTTCTTGACATTAGGCTTTTATACACACCTGTCGGTAAATGTAAACGGAGCTGCTTTCCCCCAGAGACAAAACCGATTCAGCTCATGTGAGTACAGAAGGGAAAAGTTGCTCAATTTACTGAATGTGGTCAATTTCTGTTATGCATGAGCAATGATTTGAAAAGTCACAAACAGCAACAGGGTAGGTAATGTACCAGCATCTTATCCCTGGGAAGGACTAGCCAGTAATTATGGACATACTCACTATGGCAGCCATAGATCCAAAATTTAAGATAATATATCTTTTTAATTTAAACTCTTATTAGGATATTTCCTATCTTAAGTAGGCTACAGTAATTAGGTGTCAATGATCCGATACGTTCTGTTGCTTCTATTCTGCTTCAGTAATGCCCTGTCCGTCTACAGGCTTGCCAAACTTCCATCACCAGGTGTTGTGTAATAGGTTTTCTGTTATTTTTTCCTTGATCCGTATTGTTTCCTTAATCCTCATATCTGTTTAGATGTCTGAAACATGTCTCTAAAAACATTTTGACATTTTAAAAACCTGTAATGATCTGTTTGCACTTTTTCAATGTTTAACCATAAACTCTGGGTGGTTCAGAAAATATTATAGCGGAGGTTGATATAATTTCTGAGAATCTAGAATTTATAGGTAAATGGATATTTGGAGTAGAAAAAATAATCGTCAAAAGTTATAAAACATCCACCTAGAATAAGAATCAGGAGTATTTTGTAATTGCAGAATCATATTTAAATTATAACTTTATTCCTATATGCAGACAAAGACATTACCTGGACTGTGAATGGGGTTTCATTTCATATATATATTTCTCTAGGTCACAGCAGAAATCATGGGTTTTGTTTTAATCAATAGAAAAGTGGGGACTAACTATGCAAGACTGATCCTCAATTATATTTTACAACAATTCAAGGACCTGGGAGAAAAGATGTATATGGAAGCTGTCTGAAAAGGACAGAGGGTGTGTCTCCCCTTGGGGTTGGGACTACCTCCTTGGGGGTCCAGAGTTGAATACGTGCTGCTTTCAAGGAACCTTCAGTGATGCCTGGAGAGAACACGGTGTCAGGAGGCCCTCTCTCATCTTGAGAAGCTGCAGATCGTGGTCAGTTGTGGCAAACTGGTTTAGATATGAGAGAGTAGAACGCCATCGATGTTAGTGTTAGCAAGGACCCTGGGCACATGTAAGTCCCAATTTCATGGCTGAAAACACTAAGCCTTGGAGAGATTAAAGGGACCATCCTCAGAGACAGCCAGGGAGTGACAGGAAGGATGCTCTGCTTGGTGGCATTTCTCTCTGATTTACATTTGTGGCCCTGGGTTGCCCATCATTCACACACTCTGCACTCGGGCACGGCAGCCTACCTCTGAAAGATGGTCACTGGAAGGTCTTCAGAGCACCAAAGACCAGCTGGTGGTTCAGAACACATGGACCGACTGATGGAGGGGTCCCTCTGGGTTGAGCTTGGGGAACAAACTTTCCCAAGAGTGAATTCAAAGTGCTCTGGTTCCCCCAATGCAGCTGAAATACTTCTTTGAGCAAGTTGGCCTCTTCAAAGCCAAGACAACTAACATTTTCTAGATAAGGGTTGTTTCAAGACTTTGCCTCTTTCTGCACTGCTGGTTGTTTTGCCTTTTTGCAGGGCTTGCTTCCAAGGATAATCGCAGAGGACCGCTAGTTCATCAGGAACTTTTGATGCCATCTGCAGAGCTCCCTCTAATGTGGCACAGGACCTGGCCTGGAGGGGGCACAGAATGAAATAAACAAGTCATAAATGTGCTCAAATTGGAAGACACCTGGGGCTAACACGTAGATTTTTGAGACACCTATGAGTATAAGTCTCTGCATCTACTGCTTTATTAATGACTGATATAAGTCTTTATTCTCTATCCCACAGGTGTATCTCCTTCTTTTCTCTGCAAAGGAAAATATCTGGAAGGTGGATCTTAGTGTTTCCTCACCAGGACCCGCGAGTTGGCGCCGAGGTTGCAATGGGAAAGGAGGCTGTCCTGCTCCAGCGATGCCCTGTCTTGCTTCCTGCACACTTGGTTCTTGATGCTGGGGAAAACCGTGGACACTCTGTGTTGTCAAATTCAGGTAATTGTTTCCAAGGTGAATTGTTTCCTCACCTTCCTTTTTCTCTTTCCTCTTTCCTTCTCTTGGTGTCTTAGACCTTCCCTCCACCTTTGACTTTCCTGGAAGTAACCCATCTTCATCTTCACTATCTGGCCTGACCTCTTGCATAATTTTGGGTCCACAGTGACTGGAGGCCCTCTGTGCACTTACGTGTTGGAAGGGGGCCCGTAGCAGGGAGGGGACGCGGAAGGGGGAGGGGAGGAAAGATCAGGTCTCCTGAGAATGGGGAGATGCTTTCATTCTTAGCTAGCCCACTTTACTCCAAAGTGCTTGAAATGAAACACATTTTTTATTTTACCATAAGGATGAATTTCCTTTCAAAGGCCTACATCTGTTTTTCATTAAAAAAAACTTTTTTTCAACACAACCAAAGAGAATGACTTTGACCCTATTTCTTATAAACTAACAAACCTGTACTTTGATAAGAGAACTTGACCCTCACTGTCCGGGGTCGCAGTAAGACACATCTGTACATCACCCTCCATCCTTCTTCATGTCACTGACTTTGCACGGCACGTTACCCAATTCTGCTGGCTCTGCCTGAGGGTTCAACACCTGAAGTCAGCAGTGGACAAAAGGAGAAGAAAACAGGCACCCTGAGGTGGAGACAAAGGGGAAACTCCACCCCAACTGCTCAGCAGTAATTCAGGAGCCTGGCCATGGCTCCTGCTCTGCCTGTGTCTTTCCCTCCTCTTCCCGACACCAGCCTTCCACACGGGCCCAATGGTCCTGTGGGGGAGGGCTTTCTATGCCTCCAGGAAATTGCTATCTGAAATAGCATCCCTTGAAAACCTCTATCCCTTCACCCTGTTTATTTTTGCTACAGCACATGTAATTATTGCCTGACATTATACTTTATATTTATGTAATTATATATTAGATGCTTTCCCACCAGAATGTAAACTATCCAGTATCCCTGTGTCCCACGGTCCTGAATAGCTCTCTGCACAGAACAGACTTGGGCTAAGTGTCTGTTGGACAAATGAGTGATTCATTTGGGGCTGCCAAATGTGGATTTCTAGGTCCCCAGAAAGCATTTTACTCCTTGCCAGAACAGTTTACATTTCTCTGCTAAGATTCCTTCTCTGCTTACCAATTCTATCCACCTTTCCCCCATGAATGCCCGAAAATAAGAATAACTCAGAATATATATATATATATATAATATAACTTATAATAATAAGTTCTTTCGACATCTCCGTCTGCTAATTCCAACATCTCTGCCTTCTGTGGGGATGCTATGGAATTTTTTTCCTTCTGATGATGAGTCATTTTCCCCTGAGTTTTTCCAAACCTGGTAAGTTTTATATTGTATATTCTCTATGATGTAAAGAGTTTGGAGTCTGGACATTTCCTCTAGATTTTGTTGAATTTTTTCATACTGTTACATTTCTAGCAAAGTACATTTGATCCCGTGGAATCTGAGTTTTAGGCAATCCACAAACTCAGAAAAGGTGGTCATCTCCGGAATTATGTGTCTTCATCTAAAACAGTAACAAAAAATTCCCCTTACTTTTTAAAAGTCATTCTCCTATATTCTTTCAAAAAGGAAATCTTCCAGAAGAACTGCACTTTGTTTCTGTTCATGACAAGTGCCAACCCCACGGTGCCCTGCCCTTTACCCCTCGGCACCCGTCGGTCTCCTAAAGAAAGCTTGCTCCTACCTTGGGCACAGTCTGCCTGAGGACCTGCTCTGTGTGCAGGTCCCAGGGAAGCTGGACGTGCAGTGTAATTAGCACCCAGGGGCCAGGGACAGCTTCCCCGTCCAGCGACCTGAGGGAGTTGGAGGGGAATCCCCAGCTCCTCTCCCCGGGGGACCACCCTGGAGCCTGAACTCCCAGTGTCCCCAGTGGTGCCTCCCTGGTACCCTGTTAAATAACACACCCTTCCTTCCTCCCTTCCTGATTGGTTCGTCCTGGGACCACCTCCCAAACTCTTGCCTCTGACCCTGCCTCTGGGAACCAACCTACGATGACAGTCAGCAGTGCAGCAGTGCCGGAGTCTTTGTTTATTCTCCTCTTCGGCCCCTGTATCTGTGTCTAAATCATTCATATCCTTTCAGGTTTACCTCAGGTTCTAGTCGCTCCGTGAAACCTTTACCATTACCCTAGAGTTTGCTTGTGAGAGTCCTGACAGTTTCAGCTTGTGGTCATCAGATTCCCCCAAGCATTTCTCTTTTCAAAATTAATCTTCGTGTCTCCTCTGCCTACTCAACAGAACAAAAAAATCAAAGCAAAGAGCACAGGTACATCTCTGTGTGACCTATGACCTCTTTAAGAACGCCTTGTTTTGAGTGTCTGGGCCATATTTAAAAGGGGTTGGAATGCTGTAAACCATGCAAATGTCGCTTCATTAATTCTTCACTTTCTATTTTTATTTTACTTTTCTAACTGATTTTGAGATATTCATGGGATTTGAGATTCTTACCTTTGAGAAAATGTTTATGGAGCATATAATTGACATAGAACATATTGTAATGTGTTAATAGAATTAATTTTAATGTAAAACTATTTGTCATTGTTAAATGCCAAATTTCAAGCTATATTTTCTCCCCTGAACTGTCATGTCATGTCCTACTTTCATTGTGGTTTTAAAATAATCATAACGATTTTAGGATAATTATTTTCTCAATATTTGGCACGGGGAGGGGATGTAATGAGGAATGGTTCTACATTTGAATCCATTGTTGTGAGTCAAGTGTCAGCTTAGTGGTAGAAGATCTTTCATTTTATGAATTTATAACAAAGTGGCTTCTATCTCCACCTGCCAGAGTTTCCAGAATCTAGTGGAAATCATGCATCTGGTTAAAGGAGGGTAAAGAAATGTCGAATCCTGTCTCTATTTTTGTTTGTGTTTGGAAACAGCTGATCATTTAGACACTTAGACATCACTAAATCAACCCTCACTGAAGCATAATCAGTGCAATTCATCTGGATATTTTTCTATATATTTTCTAATGTATGATAAGGTCAGCAAACTGATTGAGTTGTTTCATCATTCTTGTCTTCATTCACTGAACAGGAATCTCTTGGGAACCTACTCTGTTTCCCCCTTGGTCTTGGAGTGTAGACCCAACAGCAGAGGAGACCCAGCCCCTGTCCTCAGAGAACCTCAAGTCTCCACTCCTGATCCCACCCATAAACATGGGATTTTCGCTTGGACGTTTACAGATGAGAACTTTGCTAAAAATTTTGTTGTGGAAGAATTGAAAACAGATGTCGAAAATTTGTACAATTATCACCAAACATAAATGTTCAGGTGTGCACATCCCTCTATTTCTTGCTCAAACAAAATTGGCCAATACATCGGAAGCAGGGCACTGACACTCAGTGAACCATGGCCAGTCCCACTTCTAAGAACCCATTTGAAGGGAGAAACAAGAGAAGAAAATAATCCATTTTAGGCTGCACTGTCTAGATGGACAAAAGCATTTTAGAACACGAGTGTGATATTCTTATTAGAGACGGGTGAGATTGCTGCTGCCTTATTGCATACATTTTGGATGTTCTACCCAGTACAGTCAGGAGCTAAGGAGGGCACTATAACTACCTCATGAAGCCTGTTCAGGTCAAGGTGGACACATCACACTTAAAGATTTTGGTTCCCAGTTTCTTTAGGTAGGGGAGTTTGAGTTCTGCTCTTTTATTAAAAAAAAAAAATGTCTAGGTTAATTTATTAACCTTCTCTTTTTAATTTTTTTAAAATTTAAGTATACTTGCTGTACAATATTATATAAGTTACAAGTGTACAATATGGTGATTTATATTTTTTAAAAGTTATACTCCATTTATAGTTATTATAAAATATTGGCTATATTTCACGTGTTGTACAATGTATCCTTGTAACTTATTTTATACCTAATATTTTGTACCTTTTACTACCCTTCCCCTATCCTGTCCCGTCCCCTGCCCCCCCTCCACTGGTAACCACTAGTTTGTTCTCTATAACTGTGAATCTGCTTCTTTTCTGTTATATTCACTAGTTTGTTGTATTTTTTAGATTGCATGTACAAATGATATCATATAGTATTTGTCTTTCTCTTTCTGACTTATTTCACTTAGCATAATACCCTCCAAGTCCATCCATGTTGTTACAAATGGCAAAATTTCATTTTTTTATGGTTGAGTAATATTCCATTGTGTATACACACCATATTTTAATCGATTCATCTGTTGATGAACACTTAGGTTGCTTCCATATCTTGGCAATTGTAAATAATTTGGCTATGAACATTGAGGTGCATGTATCTTTTGGATAAGTCTTTATGTTTTGGGTTTTTTTTTTTTTTTCTGGATATACACCCAGGAGTGGAATTGCTGGGTCATAGTAGTTCTATTTTTAGTTTTTTGAGGAACCTGCATACTGTTTTCCATAGTGGTTGCACCAACTTACCTTCCCACGAGCCGTGGACAAGTGTTACCTTTTCTGCACACCCTCTCCAGCATTTATTATTTGGGTTCTTTTTGATGATGGCCATTCTGACAGGTGTGAGGTGATATCTCATTGTGGTTTTGGTTTGCATTTTCCTGGTGATTAGTAATGTCGAGCACCTTTTCATGTGCCTGTTGGCCATTGACATTTCTTCTTTGGAAAAATGTCTATTCAGTTCTTCTGCCCATTGGTTAATTGGGGTGCTTGTTTGTTTGTGTGTTTGTTTTGATGTTGATTTGTATGAGCTGTTTATATATGTTGGTTATTAACCCTTATTTGTCATATCATTTGCCAATATTTTCCCTCATTCAGTAGGTTGTCTTTTTGTTTTGTGAGTGGTTTCCTTTCCTTTAATTTGGTCCCTTTTGTTTATTTTTGCTTCTGTTTCTTTTGCCTTAGGAGACAGATACAAAAAAAAAAATTGTTATAATTTATGTCAAAGAATATTCTATGTTTCCCTCTAGGAGTTTTATAGTATACAGTCTTACATTTAGGTCTTTAATCCATTTTGAGTTTATTTTTGTATATGATGTTAGAGAATGTTCTGATTTTATTCTTTTATGTGTAGGTGTCCAGTTTTCCCAGCACCACTTATTGAAGAGAATGTCTTTCGTCTTTTGTATGTTCTTGCTTCCTTTGTCATAAAGTAATTAACCATAAGTGTATGGATTTAATCTGGGCTCTCTATCCTGTCCCATTGATCTATATTTCTGTTTTTGTGCCAGGACCACACTGTTTTGGTTACTGTAGCTTTGTAGTATAGTCTGAAGTCAGGGGCTCTTCTTCTGAATGCTTATCTTCTGAATAGCAATGCAAAACTTTTGAAACACAGTACTCAATGGAAAGGCTATATATGTGCCAGAGCTCTGAATCTGGGGAGACTTGTTGCACTAGATAAATTTTCCATTCCACAATCTTCTTAGAATCCTGCAGTAGAGGGATACCAAGGGCTACTATTGATTAAGTAGGGACCAAGAGATAAAGGAATATGTTGAACACAATGAGAATGAATGAGAGAAGAGAGAGACAGAGACAGGACTCATTGGAGCAAGAGACAGGGAGAGACTCAGGCAGAGGAAGGAGAAATAGAAAAGGGAAAGTTCTGCATCATAAACAACCACGTGATGGGGACTTGTGTCAGTAAGGAATAGGTTGACTTGTGTCATGGAGACTCATAAGGTTTGAACAAAAGATATTTTTTAGTAAAAATTGTATGTATATGTTTAAGGTGGACACATGATGTTATGATATATATATTCATTGTAAAATTATTACTGTAGTCAAGCTAATTGATGGTCCCATCTCCTCACAGAGTTGTTTTTGTTGTGTGTGTGGTAAGAACACCTGAGATCTACTCTCTTAGCCAGTTTCAAGTATAAAACCCAGCATTACTGACCATAGTCACCAAGCTGTTTATCAGACCTCTAGAACTTATTCATCTTGCATCACCAAAACTTTATATCCTGTGGCCAACATCTCCCCCTTCCCCCACCTCCAGCCCCTGGTACCCATCATTCTACTGTCTGGTTCTATGAGTTCAACTTTTTTAGATTCCACCTATAAATGAAACCATGCTGTGTTTTTCTCACTGTGCCTGGCTTATCCCACTTCTGGGTCTATGTCCAAAGGAAATGAAATCAGGATCTCAGAGAGATATCTGCACTCCCATGTTCACTGCAGCATTATTCACCATAGCTGAGATGTGGAAACAACCTAATTCCCTATCAGCAGAGGATTGGATAAAGAAATTATATATATATATATATATAAATGTTTGGATGGTGACTATCCAAAGCAGGCATTGGGGGTTCTTTTGTGACCTGGTCTGTGCTCACCACAGGTTCCAGGAGGTGTTCTGGTGGTCAGATCACAGTCCAAGGGGTGAGCTGGAAGCAAGATGTATGAGATGCCAAGGGCATAGATCCCCTCTTGTAAAGGACGTTACCCCAAAGCTGCCCCACAACAGTGAACACTTACATTGCTCACCAGAACTTAGTCACATGGTCACATTTAGCTGCAAGGGAGCTGAGACATCCCCTTATTCCAGGTGATCTGACCTCGGCTAAACTGAGAGAAGCAGAGTTATGAGGTAGGGATGTGATTTCAGTTAACAGTTTTTATCTTGAACAAAATTTGAAGAATACTGATATGATCCACCAAGATGCCTAAAGTTGTTGGCTAGAGTTTCTATAAATAAAAAAATCTAGGCCTAATAGAATAAACCACCAAATAAATGTCCTCCCATCTGCTACCCCGAGTACTCTGAGAGTAATGTTCCAGGCACCCCTTTAACACAGTTGTAACGGATTATACCTTTGCACATTTCCTTTCAATTTTTCTTGGAGAAAAATCTGTCCCAAAAGTACTTGCACATTTGAGCAAGTTTCAGACTGTAATTTATAGAACGCTGCATACCATTTAGCTAGCAGATCAGAGCTGTTCCTTTATAAACGTCATAGGAAATGTCCATTATACACTGCAAGTGTGTAGGAAGAAAATTTTGAAACATAAATTGTGAGGGCCCTTAAAATATATAACACTTTACAGACAGTAATGCTTTACCAGGTTGTCATGATCTTTCATGTAAATACGAACCTAATGTCTTTTTAAAGTGCTGTTTTGTCTTCCCGGCTGGCTGAGACATCGTTAAAGAAAGCAGAAACTGGGAAAGCAACTTTGAGTCAACAGAATTTGGGGGATGATTTTGGGCTGTTCTAACTGGAACTGGCAGTTTGTGTAAGTAGATTTGTTCAGGTTCACCCTGCTGCTCCCTTCATGTTGATACTCAAATGTCGAGCAAAGTCCTGCAGCCTGTGGGGAGCTGTGGATTCAGATTATAGATGCCCCATCACCCTCGATCCTCTGCTCCTTCACGGAAAGGCCAGCAACTTTGGTTCCCCACGTGGACCCAAATCTGATGTTCATGTTACTAGGAACATTTAAATCTCTTTTCCACGAAGCAGCCTAGATCTCTGGGCAGTTGTCACCTGCAGCTCCCAGGCGTTTTGCTCTGTGCGTTTATTCCTGTGTTAAGGTGATGACTGACCAGAAAACCCAAAAAGAAATATAGATGCAAAGTCCTTCATCCCCCATGGAAGGCCGGCACACGGTGATTATGAATGAATGATGTCCTTCTGATTATCTAGTCCAGGAATCAGAATAATTGAGAGGAGAGAGCCTCTTACCACGGTGACCCTGAAATCTGATGGATGCCTTCAAGGGTACAAGCAGATTTTGATAAGTCAGTGTGTTCACTCTGCCTTCCCACGAACACTAAATACATGGGTAGCATTGGTCATGGTCTGTCCTGTGAATTGTCTTAAAAACTCCCCCTCAGTCCTGTACTCCAGGGACCCCACACCACGCTAGGACCAGGAAGGCAGAAACTGGGACCCTGTGATCGTATGAAACTACATTTTCCTCTCATCAAAAGCTTTCTGGGAGCCTCTTTTTAAGCTCAAACAATGACAGCGAATGTGTCTCCGAGGGAGGGGTCCCTGGGGAGGGCATGCCACCTCTGCCCAGCCAACAGCCCGGACACCGCTGCCCATGGCCCCCACCTTCCAAGGTCCAGGGTAAGGACCGAGTGCAGATGATTTTAGACAAGCTTCCTTTTTACCCTGAGATCTTGGATTCTGCACTGGCTTTCTGTTCTAAATTAAAATAGCAAACTGTCGAATTGTGGATAAACTTCCCCAGAGGGAGGGCGGAGGGCTTCCTAAAGCCTTTATTTACCAGCACCTCCCTGAGAATGAATATCTCCATTAATTTCCCAGTTGTGAGGGGCTTTGGGGAAAGGCCAGGCCGCCGCCGTCTCTCCCCACATCTCATTCCCTGCAGCCTCTCCTCAAGGTGCACCAGCCGCCCCACCCTCACTTATGCTTCCTAATTGCAGCTGAACTTGTTCTCACACTTCCCTTCAGGGGGTCAGTGTGTAGGGACCCTGTAGCTACCCTCGAACTTTCCCTGACGCCTTGAAGGGAGCTCCTGGCTTCTTCCACGTCCTTCCTGACCACGTCTTCTGTATTTTAGAGGGGATTCCCCTTCTTTCCAACTAAATATATACTCTTTAGCCTCATTTCAAATAAACCGGAAAAACAGTGTTTGCTTTGAATCGTATGGGACTTTATCTTAAAGTTGAAGGCAGAGGCCTTTATCCCTGCCTTTGTCTGTAATTTATTAAGAACAATTCTCAGGATGCAAGTACAAATCTGTGAAGAAAACAAAAAGAAAATATCACCAAGGGGAGCAAAGTTACAAAAAAAAAAGTGGCCAATGAAGTCGGGGTGTTGACTTCTGAAGCCTGAAGAGTAAACACAGCAATAAAACCAGAGTTTGGGTTTTAATAAATCTCTGTTCCTTCCCAAACACTCCACCCTGCGACACCAGTAAATTAAAGAGGCCTGGGTGCCTAAGAATCCCAACAAATGAGTAACAGAATCATGCTTTCGCATGGAGAGGGGTCTGGAGCCATGGAGGGAAGCCAGAGCTGCTGACAGCCACACCTCCGGGCCGGTGGCCCGGGGACGGGACGGACCCGGAGGCAGCCTCCGTTCCGGGAAATTGTTTCTGAGGTTACAAGTGCTTTTTCAGAGCTGAAGCCCGCGTGATAAAGTGCTGCTCTTTCACCAGAAGGAATGTTTGCTTACTATTTCATCATCCCCTAGAGGCGCAGAGAAAGAAAATAAGCACATCAGTTGTCATTATGACAGGATAAAAATGGAGCCATCATATTTCAATAACACAATGCGATGAGCCGCCCATCCAGTGATGAGTTATGGGCTCTCCTCCTCGCGCCTGACTGTAAGTTAATATTATCTCCCCAGGATAATTAGAGCGAAGTTCAATTACTGACCCTGAATTGCCATGTGGGCCACACCATGGGTTTTGACACAGCTTTTTACACATTTATCTTTTCACCTAACGCGCTAAATCTGCATCGCGGCGGTGATTAATCTTGCGGGCCCCTTCGAGTGGTACCATTCTTCTTGCATGGATTGGCTGGTCCCCGGAGTCCCCTTGAGCACGGTGTGAGCAGCTCTATTACACTGCGTTTTTCTGCTAATTTACCTTCCTCTTTGTGTTAGGCTCCCGTGGTCACTTCTGAGTTGGCTCAAATGAGCACTTCCCCAAAGGCCACCGGATGATGAGTGTGGCCAAGCCCACCTACTCATGGACCTGCCAGGGGCCAGCCCTTGGCTCTGCCTGCGCCTTTGTTACTGGTACCACACAACCCCGCAGAGAGCCGGGGCCCCTTGTTTCTTCAGGGAGGGTCCAGAGATGGGGCTCGTTCATTTTCAGCTTCCCAAGCAGCCCTGAGACACCTGGAATGTTCACCGTCACTTCTTACTCTTGGTGAAGATGAAAGAACCCCCACCCCCCACCCCACCTCAGCCTGGCACTCCTCAGGCAGCCTCATGTCGGAGGCAGAGAGGAGCTGGGAATGAGAATTAACGGGGTACAGTAATGTGTCAGCAAAGCCATCAAAGCAGAAGGTTATGACGTCAAATAGACCCTCTTGAAAGCCATGCATCTGTGACAGCTTGCAATTTGCAAGAGTTCAAGAAATGAAAACTTGGAGTCCCGATATCTTAAACCGTTTTATTTGTTACAAAATGCATTTTTTCCCACTCTGGTGTGAATGGTGAAAATAATCAGGGCTTGGCCCTGTGGTTTGGGGGAAGAGCGGGGCTCCCAGGCTCCTGGGTGAGGAAGGCAGGGAGCTGAGGGGTGTCTGGCTTGTAGACACAGTGGGAGCCGGTGAGGACCCCAGCCCAGGGCCAGGCTTTCAGGCAGCTGGCGGCTTCTTTTAGTAGAATCTCCTGCCAGGGCCACACGGTCTCTCAGGGGACATTCCGTTCACTCTTCTCCTCACTGAAGATGCTCCATTACTCTTTTTGAGACCTGATTGGTGGCAAGGGAGGGGGCGGGTCACAGCTACAAAGGTGACCACACTGAATCGTGAAATTTTGACAGCCTTCCATCTGTAAGACTAACACACACAGATGATTCCAGGAATCTAGTAAAAGTCTAGCTTTCGTTCTGGACCCAGATGGGTCTGGACTTGAATCTCAGACTCTAAGCCTCTGTCCTCATCCACAGAAACAGCTGCAGCCACCTTTGAGCCACAGACGGTACAGTGGAAGCACCAGCGCTGGCCTGTCTCGTAGTAAGTGATCAGCTGCCTTGCCTGGGGCCGTCTTTGTTAGTCCCTGGGGCCATTGATTTATCCTAAGGTCCGTTTCACCCCAGTGCAGGCCAGCTCTTCATCTCAGTCAGATTCGATGACTTAGGTTATTCAGATATCTGAGATTATTTATCAAAGAGTACTAGTGTGAAAGATGGCTGTTTTAATTCAAGAACCATGTGGAAGAGTCCAGACTTGATATGGCAAATGGAAAATGTTGTTGTAATCATCATGTCTGATAGTTAAACATGAGTATTTTGTGGTTGCTTTTACTATCAGAATGGAGTGTGTGATTGGGCTGATGCCCCTTCTGGGGGCTCCCGGGGTGATCACTATCTCCTTGAAATCCTTTCCTGGGTCACCGATGCCGCCCAGGTTGAGGGTCAGATCTGGGGCCACAGAAGCACATCAGTTCTGTTGGAGGTGGGGGTCTATGGCCTGGGGGGTTCCCAGGTCTTTCCCATTCACAGTGATTGTGGGTAACCCTGGCGGGGTGTTGACAAGGGCTGTTGGGGAGAGCTTGGAAAGAAGGATCTTTCTCCTCACAACTGAAGGACTCGTGCTCTTCAATTTTCCTCTCTGAAAAGGCGGGGCAAGACTGAGGTGGATGCCCAATTTCTCCCTGCTTTGCTCACCCTTGTTTATCTCGTAGAGACAAGGGTCTGTCCACGTCAGCAAGACAAAGGCGGCCACCGACCCAGGCCCGGCTTTGCAGGCAAAGGCTGCACACGTCTTACACAAACGAAACAGGGGCCTCCAAAAAAGCCACCAACCATGCTCCCAAGTGCCAAGATGCTGCTCTAGAAAGAGTTCTATCTGTTGATGGCAGCAAACATGCACAGGAAATTCAGTCATTGACCAAGAGACTGGAAGATTACTTAAATCTGCTCACCATCTGGTCCACTCAGCCCAAGACTCTGGTAGCCACGTGGTGATTCTCAAGTTCATCTCTGAAATGTTCACCGTATCCTGTTCCGATATCAGAAGTGACCCTTTCACCTGAGAAGCAAAGGCACTAAGTGGAAGCATTGGCGTCTAATTCTTTCTGGAAGCAGGTTAAAAACAGACGCATCTCCTAAAGCTCTCCCCCAGCATTCTTTTCTTTGCAAAATTACACTCGGTATCAAGTGCTTTTGACGTGGCTGGAATCAAAGGCCCGAGTTAGCACATTGCAAGCTGCAGGTGAAATGCTTGGAGTCCTGATGACAGCAGTGACAGATGAGTGAAGGCAAAGAATCTTTCAAACTTAAAAAAAGAAATTGCCGGGTGACTTGCACAAGCAGGAGAGAGTTTAAATGTGCAAGGGAGGAGAGCAGGATGTGCAGGCAGCTACGGGAACTCCAGGCATAAAAACGGACCGGGCGTCCAAGCTGTTCCTCCCGTGGTCCTCTTATCCATGTGTCTTCCCATCATCAGGTGAAATGGAGCTGCCTGTGGTCCTTTTGTCCTCTCGGAGCTGTGCGGGGCTCACACGTATCCTGTTACTATTGGCGATGGCAGCTACCTTTTCCTCTCCCTGCACCCTTCTCAAGAACAGACATAGTTGAGCATTTTCGTTTGGAAATCCTTTGTCCAGGTGTTAGCCTGCTGCTGCTTTGACCCAAAGAGCAAACTTTTTTTCTTTCCTTCATGAAGTACATCTGTTTCCATTCTACAGCCGCGCTCAAATCCCATCCCATAAGCTGTCCCCGGGGTTTGCTTCAGCTGCATTTTGAGTTCACCCTCAGCACATTTCCTTTCTGAATCAATGATAGAATATCTGTCCTCTTTAACATGAAACAAAAAACTTTTCTTTTTTGCTCACGTGTTGTTGTGTTTTGTGTTGGCGGAGTAGGCTTCTGGGCAGCAGAATTTTAGGGACTACAAAGAGGCTCTTTGCATGGGGCCAGGCAGAGCTGGCGCTGTTTGTAGCTGACCCCGGGTGTGGACCAAGTGTCGTTGTCGCTGCAACTGTCACCTTGTAGGCCTGGTTCTTGCCTTTGAACTTTGGACCAGAATCTCATGAGGATCCCGGACACCCAGTGTCCCCAGGGCACTCCTCGGAGAGCTCTTTGTGTGACATTTCCCACGGAATTTGGCCAAAGACTGGTGAGGAAAAGGCCACGGGGTTCCCGCTGGCCCAACACACACATTCCTTACCTTGTCCGTATATTATTTGGGGACCTTACAGAACCAGGAGCACTAGAGAAAGGACAGGAAAAAGGAAAGCAGAAAGAAAAAAATAAGATGGAAGATGTGAATCCGGGAGTCCATGGGGCAGAGAAAGCTAGTGAGAATGTCAGACACACAGCAGAGCAAGGCCTATTCTGGAGAAATTCAAACCTGCAGGAACCTTGTGCAAAACACAGGTGTGTCTGGAGGCCCAGAGACCCCCACTGGTGTGTTACTTTCCCCTGGGTGGGAGGAGTCCTTCCTCAGAGCAGCGGATAAAATGAATGTGGAGGAGACCACCACCAACCCCACCCACCCTGCTCCCGAGCCCCTCTCCCTGTCCTGCAGGTGCACAGCTAGACAGCAGCATGGTCAACTCACCCCACCCGGGCCTGGGACTCACTGTGTCCTGGGGCCAGGTGATGACCATCCACATGTGGGCCCAGGCAACCCACCCAGGCTCCTTGGAGGCACAGCCCCGATCTCCAGCACTACCGCCCAGGCTTGCTTCCCACCCTGCCTGCAGGATACCTGGTCCAGGGCCGTGTGGGAAGCCACGTGGTACAGATGCAGCCAGCCTGGCCCCAGTGATTGTCTGGACAACCAGCTCACAGACTCCCAGCCTCCAGATGGGGTTTAGGTGTGTGAGAAATAAAGCCCTGCAGAATTAAGCCTCAGATCTCTGATTGCAGCTAAAATTGCGTTAACTGAAACAGGGTGCCTGCACATCCTGGGGCCCAGCGCCTTCCTTCTTAAAGGGCCTGCCCTGGCATGGAGACTTAGATCCTCAAAAAAAGAAAAAAAAAAAAGGTACTTTGAAAACTTCTATTCACAATTATTTTTAAGTTTACTGTGTCCCTGGTACCAGGTAAAATAGTTGGAGGGAAATAAAATAAAAATGAAAATAATTATTTTTTGTAGAAATCATACCTCAACTCTCAACTAGATTTTGATAAATACTGGTTTTCTTTTCCTTCTTTCTCTCATTCTTTAAAATATAGACATATGCTTATAGAATCTTGTACAAAACCAGGCAATATAGATTGTTGGCTAGCTTTAAAACACACAAAAATAGTATGTATATTGATGGATACATACATAAGTTGACGATTTCAATAAGTTATTGAGGAAGATAAAAGTAACTTCAGGATATGGTCTTCTCTTGAGAGGGGAATGAGGGGCCTGAACGGGAAAGCAGGTCCAAACTTTTACTGTGGGTATAAACCTTTATGGTCATAGCAGCATTAGTCACCATAGCCCAGTGTGGAAGCAACTAAGTGTTCACTGACAGATGAATGGTTCAAACAATGTGCAGTAAGAACAAACCAGTTTTTAGTGGCAGGGAGAGGGAAGGGGGGAGGGGCAAGATAGGGATGGGGATTAAGAGATACAGATTATTATGTATAGAATAAGGTACAAGGATATATCGCACAACATGGGGAATTGAGTCAGTATTTTATAATAAATATAAATGAGAAAAAATGTGCTATGTACACAGAGTGGAATATTATTCAACCTTAAAAGGGAATGAAAATCTTAGATATATTACAACACGGGAGAACCTCGAAAACATTAAACTAAGTGAAAGAAGCCAGATGAAAAAGGAAAAATACTGCCTGATGTCACCCACTTGAGGTCCCCAGTATGGTCTAATTCAGAGACAGAAAGTAGAAGGTGGGCGCCACAGGCTGGGGTTGGTGGGGAGTTAGTGTTTAATGGGGACAGAGCTTCAGTTTTGCAAGTTGAAAAGAGTTCGGAAGTACATGGTGGTGATGGCTGCGTGACAATGTGAATGCACTCAATGTCGAATAGCACACTTAAAAACGATTTTAAAAAAAGGTAAATTTTATGTTATATATAAACATCCCAGACTCAAAATTTACAGACTCCCCTTCTTTTTTTTTTTTTTTTTTTGGTACACGGGGCTCTCACTGCTGTGGCCTCTCCCCGTTGTGGAACACAGGCTCCGGACGCACAGGCTCAGCGGCCATGGCTCATGGGACCAGCCGCTCCACGGCATGTGGGATCTTCCTGGACCGGGGCACGAACCTGCATCCCCTGCATCGGCAGGCGGACTCTCAACCACTGTGCCACAAGGGAAGCCCAGACACCCCTTCTTAAACCTAGATGAATCAGAAGTCTTTCCTGAGTCCATTTGTGCATGTGCATGTGTGTGTGTGTGTCTGTTGTATTTTTTTGCAAGTCAGAGTGACTAGGAAGATATCAAACTGCTTCCCGGATGCACTGTTCTCAGTGTCAGCTGTTCAGAGAATACTGGAGCCAAGCCTCTCTCCTTGCTCACACGCATCCTTGGGGGGCGGGGGGCGGTGTCTTTCCCCAAGGTGATTCAGCTTCATCTTCATTGAGACCTCCTGTGAATTCCCCAGGGGCACAGGCAGCTCCTGTGATGACCTTGATGCTGAGTGGAGTGGAGGGACCTGCAGCCCCTAGACTCACTTGTGGATTGAGTAGCCCTCTATAGTCTGGGCCCCCAGAACTGACTTGGGGCTGACGGGTGCTCTGGGGGTGACCGCCCTCTCTCTGCACCCCTCCAGTCCACGCAGAGCCTTCTCTCTTGCCGAGTCCCCTGGATGGCACAGCCCCACATTCTCCATGTGCCCTGGCACCAAGCCTGGCCTTCAGATCTGTTTGCTTTGCCCAGCAATCCATCCCTGCCTTGTGGGACCCGTCTGTTTCCTTGCCACTTCCAATTACATAAACTCCATCCTTATTGGTACTTGTACGACTTTGCACTTTCAACATTCTTATGTATTTGGGCACAAGTCAGCAAAGACTTGAAACACCTTAAAATTAAGCACAGCTCTGGCAAAGAAGCCTGAACTTGGCTGTCATGAGAAGTGACTGACATGCAGAGTACATTTTTAATATTCCTTTTCACATGAAAAAGTGAACTTCCTGGGGGAACGGGAAGGCTGGATAGAATTGCTTATCTCTGGAATTGGAAAAGATTGCAGAAGATGAAGAAACACTTTGCAAAAATAGCAACCTGCATGTTAAGGTTCCTATTTATTCATAATCGTCCTTATTTTGAAGAATCTGGCCATGTTGGGACATATTCTTTTCCTAATGCTTTGAGAATTAAGCACACAAACAGCAGGAAAAGAATTTCACTGAAGTATAGAAAGGGATGTGTGATTTGGAGACAGTTAGAACTTCCTTGAAGCTTTATCTGAAATGTAGACAGGTTCCTACAGGTTCATTATTTTTGTTTTCCAGAGTTGTCTGTGTTCTTTCTTCAGGTCTGGATTAGAGGCTGAATTACTGAAGGATTATGAGGGAGGCTGTTCCAGAAGCTGGGAGTATTAAAAATCTCACCAAAAATTCTGCTTTGGTGCCATTCCCAGAAAGATTTTAGGACCTGGAGAGGTTTATATAGTTGGCTGAGTTTGGGATAAACATCTCCAAAATGTCAGGCGTGTTTCCAAACTGAAATGAAATTTGAGGTCCACCCATTTCACTAGTTATTAAGATAAAGAGAAATCCCCTGTTGAAATTGGATTACACAATTGGTAGTTCTTGCCATTGTTGAAACCCACAAATTTCATGCCTGTCTTCTTTTCTAAGTCCAGCTGCTTGAGAGGGAAAAAAAACCCTTCTTTCTTCCCCTGACAATTTGTCTAGTGTAGTCACTATCGAGACTGCCAACGCTTGACGACATCAATATGGAAAATCTGACACCCGTTTGGAGGAGGTCTGGGACACAGGTAACATCAATGGGCCTTTCTTATTACAGTCTTTCTTGCGAGACCTAGAAATGAGGTGGAACGCGTACCTCATGCACATGCTATACGTCCTAATTTTAGACTCAAATATATGGTTATCATGTGTGTTAACAGAAAAAATAAAATGAAACGAGACATTGCAATGAGTTACGGATTGCCTTCCCTTAAGATGGGAAGCACATAAATTTCCATTTCCTTCAACATCCACCTTCAAAGGCCAGGTGCTCAGTTGTGCGGCTTCAAACCCTTCCGTTCTCAGGCTAAAGAAGATATCAAATCACCAGCATCCACTTAAATAAAATGTGAGGTGAACAACATTTTGAGTTCCTATTTAACATTATAATAGACTCTAATTGTTGACGGGAATCTTAATGGTCTTTCTTGCTCAACCCACTGACCTGTGGGCCATTCCTCTGGCACCTCCTGGATGAGGTGGCTTGTTATACTGTAATGGTACCCATGGCCATGAGGTCATATGAGAAAGTCACACCCACAGATGATGCTGAGTTCATATCTCTGTTGTTAAGCACAGTGAATTCTTTTGAAATAACTTCACCTTTGGGTGAATAAAATAGTCTGAAGGGAATGGGAGCCTTTTCTGTTGGATGAGAGGTTCTTGGCTGTGGAAGTCTTCTTTCCTTGGTCTCTGTCTCTGTCCTTTTTGCTTCCTCCTGACACCAGGTGTATAGAGTTGAGTACCCAGATTATGGACATGATCAGCTGCAGGCCAGGCAGCACTCATTTTATTGTATTTCCTTTTTTGGCAACAGAGTGTTTTCGCCCAAGACTTAGTTCTACTCTGAAAGTGAACAATTTAAGGCAGGACAATTGAAGAAAACTGAAAATAAAATATCATATTGGTACAGACCACACAGGTACCATGAGTTTCTGAGGTGGGAAATTCCAAATGTACAAAACACAAAACTCAGATGCAGGTAAGAGACCTGGATCATATTTCCTGATGTTTTCATTCACTTCTTTGTTGTACTTGGAAGGTAAAATGTCTGGTATAAAGATTTCAATAGGATAAAACAGCCATTGCTCTGAAGTAAGTCACAACATAATATTTGTGATGAAAACTCCCTAATTTAAATGTGAACTGTCATTAACCCAGCAGGTGGTCAACGTTAATCAAATGAGTCATAAAACTCAGCTGTCAAACTATGGCCAGATAAAAGTCAAATGATAAGAAAGAAAGAAAGGAAGAAAGAAAATGAAAGAAAGAAAAGGAAAAGCTGTTAGAAGCATTAAGAACTGCAGATAAGTACTTGAAGACCTTATTGGTAAGTTGGGTTTCCAGCATGGGGTTGGGCCACTTAGGTAGACATCTATTAAATGCTTCCTTGGGTACACTGTGTGTTAAGGAAATTACTGACGTTGAAGTCCATCCAGTCTACAACATGAGTCATCTCTTCTTTCTCCCTCCTTATTCATTTATTGCTGAGTGTACCCGATTTGATGCCCTCTAGGCTAAAATCTAGGCTACACTGATCTTCTCTACAGCACCTCCAGACAGGACCCACATCAAGCACTGGTCTGTGCGTATTTCCTCTCTGGTCTTGAGGGCAGGGGCCTCTTCCCATCTTGAGCATCTTCTGCAGCACATAGCTCAGCACCCAGCTCTCCAAAAGGGCTTCATCCAGAACCAACAGTGTTCTGTCAGGGGCTGAGAGCACTTTTGGAGAAATAATTCCTACCCACAGTGGATGGTGATAGCCCACTCACCCCCACCTAGCGTGTACAAGTGCTTGGGCCCTTGCAACAAGGGGACTGTTGGACGACGGTGGAGTGGCACACTTGATTCTCTCCGCGCATGGATCAGAGGAGGCCTTTTAAATTCCAGTTCATTTGTGGATCTTTCCTCCCTTAAAACTCTGAGAACATGGAAAGAATTGAGATTCCCAAAATAAGATTCACAACAATGGTCATCAGACAAAGGCCCCCTATAGTCAATGACCATAGGTATGTTACATGCTGCAGCAAGGGACATCATGCACTACAGGGAACTCAGAAGGAGGTTTTTAGAAAATTCTACATATGACCTTTAAAGAGGTCATAGAGTATTTCTGATCCTAGGTATTTCTGGTACAATCACTGGTCTTATTTCTGGTACAATCACTGGTCTTATTTTAGAAAACATGAGTCCAAGCAGAGTTACTTGTTCGTCACTTTGTGGTCTGACCCTAGAACATGAGGTCTGAGCACTCTGGGGTTAAGGACTTTGAGCCCGATGATCTGCGATCAGTATTATATTGTTTTGCTAGAGTTTATCTGTTTTGCAGCTCCTCCTGCAACCTATTTTGAAGTGGTGGTTTCTGCTTAAATTCCCAGTTCCTCCATCACCGTCAAACTTTTAGAAGGAGGGTCATTTTTCACTTTATCACATCAGATTTTGGTTTCTCAGTCTCAATTTGAGTTGTTAATATGCTGGAGGACACTTACTAAGGTCCCTGCCACAAAGGACTTTCTAAATCCATTCTCTTCTTTGAATCCTCATCAGTCCCTGGCCCTGGCTTCCTCTCTGTGTGATAGAAATACTCAACTGACCACACCAGCTATTTTCTAGTTGGAATTATAGATCGCTCCTGGAAGCACATGGTTCTGTCCTTTGCATGGATATTAAGAATTCCTCTCTAATGGCTACAGCTCCAAAACACTAACCTGCCCTTATGAGTACCTTTCAAAATAATTATTTTCTATCAACCACCAATACACCTCTTCTTTGTGATAGTGATTTGGTGAGAAAAAGACTTGTTTCGATTTACCCTGAATGCTCAACATTCTATTCTAAAATTATGACTTAGAAAGATTAAAGTATGGCATATATGCCAATTCAGAATCTAACGTCAGACTTTCTAAACTCCTAACTTATTATATACATATTGACTCTATTAGTCATACTAACCAATATGTGTTTACCTATCAATTAAAATCATCTGATTCATAATTTACATCCTGGTTAGAAAGCTACTATTACAAAATTCAGAGTCTGCTAATATGACGAGATAGGTTGACAAAATACAGTGTCATTCATCTCAATATATGTTTTCATCTCAGCCAAAAAACAAATAGCAAAAGCAGCTCATATCGAAGTGGAATGGTCCGACCCTTCCCCTCTCTAAGCCGCAGACAAACCATGATTTGCCAGCTCTTCAGATGGCTTCACTTAAAGGAGATCAGCTCTGTAGCCCAGTTATTCCAGGGACATACTTTTAAGAAATATTTCTTTTTATTTTCTCAGCTCTTTATAACCAAGAACGACCTATTGTTAGTCTTGCTAACAATGGTTGAGTCTGCAACACAGTGTGACCTTTAAGAATGGTCAGTGAGGAGAAAGGATGCCCAGACTCAGGGCAAAGGGTGGCTAGAGATGCAAAGTGAAATGGACCTGATTGCCCTTCCATTGACAAAGGGATTCTACTGAGAGACAATGCCGTTTTGCTCTTATCCACCCAAGAGTCTCTTAGCTCTTAATGAGGGTTTAGGTTGTTCTGGGTAATGAATGCCTTCATGACCAAGAGCCTGTGATCAAAGTATATACTGAGGCCCTTCCTTCCATCAGAGCTGGGGTCGGCGTAAAATGTTCAGGGAAAAGAGACTTCTTTCCTTTGCAAACACCGCGGATGAGCACCATAGGCTGCCATCAATTACGGACTTTTGTGGGATTGATCTCAATAATCAAGCCATCTCTTGATTTCATACTTCACCAAGTGACTGGTATTGTCATATTTCAGAAAATTGAATTCAGCTTTATGAAACATATGTTTAAAAGCTGTACACTTTCAATAATTATGCTATAACATCCCTGTTTTTATGCAAAGCTAACTAGATATTGTCATATTAAAATAGCAAATCCAATTCATTTCTTATGAAACACATGTTTAAAAAAAAGAAAAGGAACACTTTAATTATTTCAGGAGTGTTCAGGCCAGCTCACCAGCCGACTCGATATTGCATTTGTTTAAAACTCAATCATGCAAAATGAAGACTAGATTTGAGAAATTTTAATAAAGATAACCAGCCTATCATGATATCATTTGAATGCTAATCGGCGCTCCCATTCGGCGGAGGGAGAGCGGTGTCGACTTCGCTGGAGGCTCTTTATTCCGCAATAAAAACATTTACATTCTAATGATTTTATTAAAGGGCTGGAGCTGTCAGCAGCCCCAGATGACTCCCTGGCAAACTGTATCAGTTACCAGCTCATATTGCCTTTATCAAAACCACCCAACGCCACAATGAGGTGTCTGCTGCTCGCAGAGCTGGTATTTAATCATTTCTTCTCCAGTATTGTTCTGCTTACAGAGCATAAATAAGAGCTTCCAATAACCCCAGAGTGCTCCTGACAATGAAACAAAGTCCTGGCCCTATTTATCTTTCTCACATTCTTCAGGAATCATTTTCTCTCACACCCACCCCACCTTTTATTTTGTGATTGTTACCGCCACTTAATTTTTTTCTTTCTTTCTTTCTATCTTTCTTTTGTTTGTTTTTAATTCACTACCCCTATCATCATTCAACAGCTCTGCATTTCTTCTTCACCCTG
The DNA here is from genome assembly GCF_002837175.3 of Physeter macrocephalus. Taxonomy (NCBI): domain Eukaryota; kingdom Metazoa; phylum Chordata; class Mammalia; order Artiodactyla; family Physeteridae; genus Physeter; species Physeter macrocephalus. Next base: position 18,661,650 of record NC_041221.1, on the reverse strand, counting down.
AACAGCAGGGCTCCGGAGAGAGCCTGGCGGAGAGGTGACCCTGTTTGTGGCAGGAAGTGATAGGATGCCCCCGCCACGGACCGCGGGAGTGCGGGCCCCACCGGGCTGAGTGGGCCAGGACCTTAGGGAGGAGGATGCTGTCTTTGTCTTTGTCACACAGCAGAGACCTTCAGGTGAGAGAAGAGGAGTGAAGGATGCTGAAATCATTGCCTGTGTCCCTTTGCCATAAAGGTCGCGGAAAGCACACGCTGCCGCAAACAACTTTCTTCCTTTTCTTCTTTCTTCTGGCTCCTCGGTTGAAATCAGCAGCGCGCAATGTGGGCTATGAATAATGAAATCATCTTTTCGTTCATTCAAAAAATATCCTCCCCTCTCTTTTACATTTTCAGAATAAAAGCAAGGAATTCTTAATAAAAGCAAGAAACCCTTCCCCAGAAAATGTGAAACCGGAAATCTTTCTAAGAGTTACGTACAAACTGCCAAGGACTTGTTATAATTCAGAAATAAGTCATTTCAGTTCAGTGGAAATTTACTACCTTTTTTCTTTTAACTGCTATGTGTTTTAATAAAAATCTTCCTAAAATAGGTGATGTACTCTGATGTGCTTTCCTTCTGACAACAATTCAGGAGAGCAGAGGTGGCTGGATGGCTCTCAGTGGTCCATAGCCTGGCATCTAGTGTTAACAAACACAAAATGTTTGTTAAAAAAAATTCTGCTTGGGTATGAATTTTAAGTCAACCTAACCTGATAGCTTTGATACATCATCCTGAAATTGCCTGCGTAACTCTGTGAAGGGGTTAAAAAAACCCGAATGGGATTTCTACTGAGTTTGTATGGATCTTTGCTTCTAACCAAGCAACACTTTCTCCTCCTAATGAGCTGTTTTTTTGTTTTCTAATACCTGAAAAACCCTTTAATGCAATTCTCTAGGACCACACAAAAATGGAGCCAAAAAATCCACAGGGCACACCTGAGAAGCCTGCAGGTAAAGGCATTTCTGCCTGGACTCCACAGGGCCAGGCCTTCTGCCCCGACCTCCTGCCGTCTTCCCTGCCTCGCCGTACCTGAGCCGCTGACTCTCCAGCCACCTGGTTCTCACCTGGGCCTTGGGTGGATGCACCTGCTGTGTTCTCCAGGTGAGTGACACCTCCACCAGCCAGGGCCACCGATGGTGGTGCTAACTCGCTCCCAGCCTGCTCCCCGTGGTGGCCAGGGCCTGTGGCAGGAGGTCCTACCAACTTGTAGCCTCTGACTATCTTGGAAGAAGGAAGGAATGACCAAGACAGAGCCGCTGGTCTTTCAGCAAGAACAGAACAAGCCTAGGAGACAGAAGCCCGGGGGCTTATTTATTTCATTATTGTCCCAAACATCCATTGATTAAGGAACGTGGAACAGTGTGAATTACACAAAAGCAAAGATCTATTGCAGTTATACCTGAAAGTAAAACTTTGCAGCGAAGTAAAAGCTCCAGAACTTATGAGATGGCCCATTGTACTGGCAATTGACTTTCTTCAACGTGACGTAAATAATGGTATTTTATCTTAAAATAGTTACAAATGTTTTGCAGATACTTCTGCCCATAATGGAATCTCTGTATTAAAGGAGGGTTACTGGATAAGCGGGAAAAAAGCCCATGAGGGTCTGTTTGCTAGCAGAACTGGTTGATATCTCATCTTTACCAACATATTTAAATAAACAGCTCCCCTCAAGGCTGTCAGTGGAGAGATGACAGAGAGATGGGAGACCCCGATCTGTGTGAAGATGCTGCCGGCAGTTGGCTGGGTGGTGGCGGCAGCTTGCTGTCACTGTGAGTCCCCCACAGGCAAGGTCCCTCCTGGTGACCACGTCCTGCTGTGCCTGCCCCAGCTCCCTGGTCTGTGAAATCCAGACATAAAGGTCATGGGAGTTTACATCCAAGCAAGCTAAGGCTAAGAGATGTCAAGGATCTTTGATGACTCACCTCTCAGTAGGAACAAAAGGAATTGCCTTTGTGGGAACACCCCCCATCTCTGGGCTGACTCTGAGCTTTGCACCTCTGTGTTCCTGGGTGCCCTTTTCCTCCAGCCCTCCCTGGGCCCAGGCATCACCCCCAATCTCTGCCAGAGAGGGGAGGGGGAAGGGCGCTGTGTGGCCACACCGGGAGTCCTGGGGGTGGTCCCCTTTTCACTCTCCCATGCCCACATGTGAAAGTCCGCCCCTGACCGAGGGGTGCTGACAGTTAAAGGATTTAAATCTGGTGCCAGCTGGGTGGAGCTTCACATAAGAAGCGCCCCCCTCACTCCCCAAGGCCATCTTTGGGGTTGCAGGGGATCTGTCACACTCTGGCAGGGGAAGCCACCTGAAATGTTTAGGGTTTCTGCATGTTGGGGCTTCCTGGAAGCCCTACACTGTGGGGTTCAGAGCCCAGCCTTGGGGTGATGCTACAGGCTGAAAAGACAGTGACTGAGGCACCTGTCAGGGGATGCACTGAGATGTCATCTGCACAGCCCTGTCTCAGGTATCTCGGGGAGAGTGCTTTTTCCTCTGGCCCAGTTTTCTGTGGATAAAACAGGACTCCACACTCAGCTGGGAGGCACTAATGTGAAATACAGCTTTGTGTGTACAGAGATACACCCCTGCTTGACGGGGACCTGATTGGCAATTTGAGGGCATTCAATCTCCAGTTTAGACTTGCGATCAAGCCGTATGGCTGGATGGCCAGCAGTTCCTAAATGAAAGTAAAACACCAGACTTCTAGCAGCGCATCACAGAGGTCTCTTGAGGCAAGCCTTCTTAGCGTTTGGGAAACACAGCTTATTTTTTTTATGGTCACCCACTATTTTTTGGCATCTTTTCTCAAATGTCACATCTTTATAGTTCAACTTTCAGTCTGACCTTTTACTACTTTAAAAAATATTGCTTTGCATATGTCAAGACAAAAGATAAATACTATGACTAGTCAATTTGTTATTTATATATTTCTTTCAAGAAGTCAAATATCAGATCACACTGAAAACAGATTTGCAAGCTTGTGCTGGAAAAGGATTTGAATATTATAGCATTATGCATTTATGTGTCTTTGTTCAAAGGCTTAAAAAATGTACTATCTGAGACGGATTCTTCCTTGACTGTGAGGAATGGGGGTGGGCAGACCTGGGAGGGGTGTTGTGGCTTCAACATTTTTAACAAAAGAGGCTGTGATGACTTGTGAATGACTCAAGTATGCATCACAATACCATATTAGTTTTCAAAGAGCTGTGTCTTATAGCTTAAAAATAAAGAGTAAAAATGATTCTAGATGCATATTACATTGGAGATCTCCATAGTGACATGAAACTCAGCAAGTACTGAAGATTGATGTTGAACCTGCCAACAGACTCAATGATGTTCTTGGTTTGAATCTATTATCTATCTGTCACCTATGTATCTATTTATCTATCTGTGTAACTGTTCGTCCATCCATCTATCATCTATGTATCTAACTAATTAATCATATATTCTGCAACTGACTTATGTCAAACTGTGTATTTCACCTTCACTAAGTGCTGAACACAGAACAATGCTCCTCAGGAAGACTGTCGTCCAGCCTGGAATTGAAGATGAGAAGTTTGAAGTCAGGAAGGTTTTCAATTCAGGGATAGAGAGGTCATTCACCCACTGAGTGTTAAGAATGAAGAACATTGACCAACACATTAGCACTTAGCTCATCTCAGCTAACTAAGATGAACAGCAATTCGTTGAAAATTAAAAGGCTATTTTAAGACTCAAAGACTATTAAATAACAATCCCATTCTCTGTGGCCCGATTTTGGAAGACGTTGACAGGTGATCCTGAAGGTCAGGAGGTGGAGGAGGGAGGGTGTGTTATAGTGATGGAAGCAGCTTTCCCTTCCTGACATTTGTGGAGCTCGCTCCCCTGTAGGAAGGCCCAGGCCAGGCAGAGCTCTGAGGCTTGGCCATCTACTAGCTCCTTCTCTTCATCCATCCCTCTGTGGCAAGGACTGTCCTAGCTCATTTTATTTTATTTTATTTTATTTTATTTATTAATTTATTTCCTTATTTATTGAAGTATAGTTGATTTACAATGTTGGGTTAGTTTCAGGTATACAGCAAAGTGATTCAGTTATATATATATATATATATATATATATATATATATATATATATTCTTTTCCAGATTCTTTTTCATGATAGGTTATTACAAGATATGGAATATAGTTCCCTGTGCTATATAAGTAGGTCTTTGTTGTTTACCTATTATGTATATAGTAGTGTGTATATGTTAATCTCAAATTCTTGATTTATCCCTCCCCCCCATTTCCCTTTGGTAACCATAAGTTTGTTTTCTACATCTGTGAGTTGGTTTCTATTTTGTCAATAAGTTTATATGTATCATTTTTTTTAGATCCCACGTATGAGTGATATCATGATACTTGTCCTTCTCTGTCTGACTCACTTCACTTAGTACCATCACCTCTAGTTCCATCCGTGTCCTACCCCCTTTTAGCATAGGAAACGGAGGTCCAGAGCAGGAAAGCCACACAGCTGTACCTGGAGGAACCTGGGTTTACCCGGCCTCCTGGATCAGGGCCGGCACCCCCCAAAGCCAACCCTCCAGAGAAGCAAATGCCGTGAGCAGTGAGATGCTCTGCTCACCTAGCTCCCTGTGTGCAAACCCCCAACAGACCAACCCCATTCGGAGACTCATTTTTATTTTGCATTAACACACTGACTGATGTACTTTCACTGCTCACCAAGGTACCTACTTATAAGACAAGGCAAGGAGCCTTGTGAATTGTTTCCTTCAGTGTTAACAGTGTAATATGATCTACACGTCAAATGAATATGTATGAACAGAGTTGTAAACCTCATCTGTATTATTTCAGTGGATATTTACTGAGCAGCTACATTGTGCCAAGAATGAGTTTAGATGATGCGCCATGACAGAGAAGATAACAGGTGAACCCCTGCCTTCTTACACCTTCCCGTCCTGTGGTGGGGAGAGACAGATGGCACACACACACACTCACGGACACACACATGACATAGGATAATGTAACAGGGTATAGTGTGATATACAGGAAGTTTTACATAGCTTAGTACATTGTTATGTATAATATACACTAAAGTAATACAGTGCCAGATAAAAAATTTTTTAAATATGAAGAAAATGGAGCAAGATGAGAGAAATAGCCACTCTAAGTGCAGGGAAAAGAAGATGACCTAACTTTTTGATGCTCTCTATGGAAAATTTTAGAAATGTCTGGACTAGATTTTTGGTAGAACTAAGTCATAGACCCTGTTTTTTTCAGACCTCTTCAGAGAAACTGAACCAGCACTATGTGTACGTACAGATATAGATACAGAAACAAATGTGTAGGTATGTAGACAATACAGAGATATACAGAGAGATAGAGAGAGAGATGGATGATGTACATTATTACACTGTTAGCAAAAAATTAATCAGTTGATCTAAGAAAGAAATGGGAAATTTTACCGGAGACAAATTGAGGATTATAACCAGGGAGCAGCTTCTCAGAATGTTTCGAGAGGTCTTTTGCCCATTAGAGGTCAAAGCACAGTTATTTAGGTTTTTTGAGACACAGGGCTGTGCATTTAATGATGTAAATAGTTTGCACAATCCAGATCTGTAAGTGCAAAGTGGTGGGTCATCATGTGGCTCTTTACGAGATCAAGAAGGAATGTTATCTTTAGAGAGCCGTCTTGTGGGTTCTGGGGGAATGTTGCTGTTTATGGTTGAGCAGATATTTCTGCTGACAGGGAGGTTTGGTTGATGCCTACTGCAGACACACAATGTACAGTGGGGGAGAGGGAGGAGGCCAAAGGGCAGAGAAACATTCTTATGTTTAAATTTTTCTTGTCTTGCCATAAAAAATGAATTTTATTTCACAATTCAGATATAGATGTAGATACAGATGACATAAATATACAGATAGATATAAAGATAGAGGTAAATATAGAGATAGAGACAGAGATACAGATAGAGATAGAGACAGATATAGAGACAGAGACAGAGACAGAGATACATATAGAGACAGAGATAGCGACAGAGACAGAGATAGACAGAGATTTATTTTAAGGAGCTAGTTCTTGCAGTTGTGGGACCTGGCAAGCCCTCAGCCTGGAAACTCAGGCAGGGTTTCTATCGGACAGTCTTGAGGCAGAATTCTTCATTCCCCAGGAAAATTCAGTTTTTCTCTAAAAGCCTTCAAGGAATTGGATGAGGCCCAGCCACATTAAGGAGGGCCACCTCCTTATCTTAAAGCCAACTGATTGTAGAAGTTATTCACGTCTACAAAATACCTTCGTGGCAACACCTGGACTGGTGTTTGATTAAATAACTGGGAACTATAGCCCAACCAAGTTGACACAAATTTTAAGCACCACAGATCCCAAAGCTGACAGTGGGATTTCCAGTAGGCAAATGGACTTTAGTAGGTCAGACTGACAAGAAGGAGGAAAATTCCTGGATTCTGGGGTGTGCAGACATACCCCAAATCCATGCTTAGTAGGGTCATAGGCAGCCCTTTGAAGCCAATGGCCAGAGTGTTCACCAGGTAGGAAAAGAAAAAGAAGCTAAAACTGCTCCTTAAGAGTGTAAAACGGTGAGTGTTGTGACTAAATGCAGTCTATATTTTCTGTATATTTGTATCAAAATCTCCAAAACTCAGTAAATCCTATTATTTTTAATAGTAACTCTCTCAGCATCATGGCTTCCATGATGACTGTGGATTCACACAGTTGTGTTGACCATTGGGTTATCCCGTAATCCTTGCATCTGTCACTTGTGACCTTGAGTCTCTGATCTGAACACAAGACCGATAACACACTGAGGACACAATTTAAAAATGTAGCCTCTACACTTGATGTAATATTATTCAACCTTAAAAACGAAGGAAAAGCTGCCATTTGCAACAAGGTGGATGAACCTGGAGGACATTATGCTCAGCAAAATAAGCCAGACACAGAAGGACAAACAGTGCACAATTCCTCTCATATGGAAAATAGTCCAATGTATAGAAGCAGACAAAAGAGTGGTTGTTGCCAGGGGCTGGGTTGGGGGGGGTGGCACACGGGGATGGGAGCTGTTGTCCCTGGGTAGAAATTGTAGGTACACAAGGTGTTTCATTTTCAGAGGTCTGCTTACAACATCCTGCCCACAATTAACAATAAGGTGTCATGCACTTAAAATGTGTTAAGCAGGTAGGTTTCCTGTTATGTGCTCTTACCTCCAAAATAAAACAAAGCAAAACCCAAAGGGATATAAGGAAACTTTTGGAGGTGGTGGATATGTCTGTTACCTTGACTACGGTGATGGCCACACGATGGTAGATCCAAACACACCATACTGTTTACATTAATTCTGTGGAGTTTTCTGTACCCCAATTATACCTCAATAAATCTGGAAAGAAAAAGTAAAGTAAATGGAGAAGGAAATAGAAAAATAAAAAATAAATATAGCCTACAGATGTCTGGATCTGCAGGGATTGGATGACTGGGCAATCAGTCCCTCCATTCCTGGATGAATACCAATATCTAAAAGGTTTCAATAGTAGAGTGATGTGACCTTGGGGACCTAACACCTGTGTGTCCCACCACCATCAATGTCTTGAGGACCATATAGAAGTCAGGTTCCTCAAACCTGTGGGTTGGCTTTAGCTGTTTATAGGTCAAACACAATTTAGACTCTAAAGACATCTTTAGATATACAGGGTGGAAATGAATTAACAGCAATAAATGTAAATTTACAAAGTAGAGTCAACTAGATTCTTTTTATTTTGGCAAATATTTTCCAACCACCTACCGTGCGCAAAGCACGATGCTCCACACTGGGGACTGGGTAACAAACTAGACAACACAGCCCCAGATATCCTGGAGCTGTTTGTGCAAACACAGCAACAAAACCCTGGCGGCTGCCTTAGCACACATGCGACAGACACCCACGGTACGAAATGTCACGTAGCACTGCCTCCTTTTCCGCAGTGCTGTCCCAAGTAAAGTGGATTTGGGTTGATACTCATTCAGGAAGTCACCATTGAAGGTAAATGTGGGCAGACCAGTGCACATTCAGAGAAGAGGGACATGGGATGTTTGCCAGGAGGACAATTCTGGAAATACTGGAGCATGTGTTTGCCAAGGAGCAGAAGACACAATGGTGCTTGGGTTGGAGCCCAGCACTTTCCTGGTCGTACTTCATGCTGGAGGGTTCAAGATCTTTCCAGAGCTGGGTTGCATATAGAGGGAGTCCTCCAGGACCGAGCTGCAGGATGTAGTCTGGAGAGAGGACCCACAGGAGGGGCTCATGATAACTACCTGCTTGGACCAAGGTCCCCCACCCAGCACCATCCTAGGGAGGTAGACAAGTGAGGACAAGATAATCTCTCACGCCTTGGTCTCTATAAACCTCCACCCAGACACAAAGCAGGGATGGTGGCATCTGATACAGGTTTAAGTTTCTGCCACCCCAGGGGAAAGAAGATTCAATATAGAGATGGGAGCAGAGTCTGCAGAGAGCTCTATTTCCTCCACACTTGAGTCCATGGGTTGAGATTTATCTCCATTCTACATACAAGTGCAAGCCAGGTCGTGTAGGAGGTTTTACCTGGGCTTCGGTACCCAAATACAACAGGTGATGGAACTTAGGTAAGAAGGACAAGATTCTGTGGTCGTGATCAGATGGAGGGGATTGTGGTCCCCAGAAAAGCTCCATCAGCTCTTTGAACATGAGCGTCTCTACCTGGGGCCCCAAGGAACTCCTCTGTGTTCAAGGTTCAGGCTCCTTCTCATCGCATTCCGTCGTCCTCTCCCCTCACCACTCTCCCTCCAGATGGAGCCCAATGGCCTGCACAGATGACCCACCGTCCCACCCCAGATGGGCACTTTCAGTGTCCCATGTGCTTCCCCACGTCTTTGAACTCAGACTCACTGTTGAAGCTTCACGTGGGAAACCTGAAGCAGGAACAGGTACTGCCTCCCCCAGGCTTTGTTTGGCTTCTTACCCTCCTGCCAGCTCCTTTTCAATGTTCAAATCCCTTGTTCTTCCAATTTAATATTAATGGCTTCATGCTGCCTTTGATCTTCCAAATAAACCTGACTCAAGTCAGCAGAAAACAGCCCTGTTCCCAATCAGCCCTGGGAAAGGAAGGTGTTCGTGGATGGATCATTTCTTCCTGCAAAGCTTGGAGCTTCTGTGGGGATCTGTCCCCTCGTTGGTGGTTGTGAGCCTGCCTGCCCTCTCTGATCTACCCACGTGGTGGGCTCGCCACGCAACAGGGCTGCTTCCTGACAGAGGATGTCAGCCACGGGAGCCTGACTCTGGTCCATTCCTGCCTACCTGCTATTCAGATGAAGACATCTCGGAGAGGAGCACATTTTTATAATGCGAAGTAAGTGTCAAAATGGAAAAAAAAAAAGTGTTATGCACATGAATAATAGAGGGGAAGCTCAAAACCAGCATAAATCATTATTTTGGCAGGTAATTTTTTATATCTTTGTGTGGTATCTTTTTTCTATTGATAATTTTATCAGTATAAAATATAGACTATTTTTAAGAAATGAATACATATGAATTTAAAACAAGGTACAATCACGGAGCCACGGCATTACACAAGCAATTCCAGGAGGGAGTTGGAGGTGGCATCCCTTTTCTCGATTTACAGGAATTTATTACTTTTGAAAAAAACAATGACTTAAGGGCTTATATACCCTGAATATCTTAAGCTGGATGGTAATTTCACGTGGAGGAAAATGACAAAAAGAAACCAGTCGCAGTGACCTGGGGTTTCTCAGGTGGTGAATCAGCGACAGAAATGGGCAACTGCCCCCAGAATGAAGCAAAACAAGAAACTCGGGGAAGCAGACAAGACGGGAAAGTGTATGCTACCCTTTTCTTCTCTTTATCTCTTAAAATGCTTTCTGTGGGACATCCAGCAGTGACGGGATTTGAAATCTGCTCTACGTCCGAATCACAGCAACTCTGAGGTTGTTCTGATCATTTTCCTCATGCACTGTTGTGACTGGCTTGTGCATGTATACGTGTAAGAGCACATTCGAGGTGAGTGTGTGTGCACACGTGCGGTGTGCTTATGAGCCACTGTGTGTACACGAGGTGTATGCGTGCAAGTGTATGGGTACCTGTGTTCATGCACATATATGTGAACCTGTGTGTGTGCCTTCCATTTAGACGTTGCTAAGCTCCCAGAGGGCCCTCTAGAAGGCACATCTGATCACACACAACCCCCTTAAACGGCTCGGATCCACGCTCCCCATCTCAGCAAACTCTCTGTCCCACCCCCTCACTCCCCATCAGTAGCCTCGCCTTTTTCCCCAATGCAGCTCCGGGCTGGTTGACCTGGAAGCTTCAGAGCCCCTCCCATGGGTTCTGTCACTCATAATGGACGCTTTTCTTAAAGACTGTGTAAGTATCACATTCAAAAAAGTCAGCATCAGAATCTTGACGTAGTAAATTACTTTACTTCCCGACTCTGCCTGCTTCTCCCCACGGATGCTTACACCTCTCTCTAAACCACCCTTCCTCCTGCTGTTCTGAGCGAGTTGCCCCAGCCCAGGAGGGACACACCTTTCCCGCAGACCATCCTGCACTGATGCACATGACCCTGTGTTTTACACCACATCATGCTACAGATTGGGTGGTAACTGTACATTCAGAAAAATGTATTTTCTTTCTCTTCTATATTCCAAACTAATGCATCACTGCTGATGAATACATGGTAATCGGATGGATCAACGCAAAATGAAAAGGAAATTTGATGTAAAATACCTAGATTAAAATCGAAGCATTTGGAACCTGAATCGAGCTACAGGTAGTGAAGAGATAAATAACGTAGATGCATCAAGCCAACTTGCTGAGTTGGCGGCCAGAAGGACCAGAGTGGCTGTCATTCCATGTGTGGTTCATTCTGGCATCTTCTCCATATGAATGTTGTTTATAGCAGAGCCTCTGTAACCAGCTGCGAGATGAGCTTGCACCCCAGTGCTTGCTGTGTGTGTCCTTGGACCGGTCTCGGATCCCCTCCCAGACTCAGCGTTGCCATCTGTAAAATGTGCATAACAGGATCATCTGCCAGGAGTGGAGGGGTTGAGCAGGAAACCCAGGACAGTATGTCAGGTTCCTGGAGCAGAGACTGGCTCAGAACAAGCCCTCAGAAAGGGGCTTATATTTACTGTACAATCATTCATCCCAGGCCTATGGGAGGATGTGAGAAATGCAGCCACACAAAGTCATACGTAGAGGTGACAATGAAATCACAAATTAATGGAACAGAGGGGAAGACAGGCTGAGTGAGCAGGCTCTCGGGACATCTAGTACCAGAATCCGCTAATCAGTGCTTTCTCTCGATTTTTATCCTTCACACCTATCTTTGCCCACCTAGCTCATGTGTGACGAGAATAAATGCATCCCTGACTGATGTGAGATGTCATCAGTGCACATTGATGGGTTTTGAACTTTTAAATGAAATATCCAATACTGGAACTGAAAGTTATTTCCAGGTCTGTCATAGACTCAGAGAAAAGGAAATGGGTGATTAATTCACTTAAATCCCGACACTACGTGGACACCCAAACAGGCTCTTCGAGGGCTAAACTGACATAAATGCAGGGATACAAAGCAAGGGGGCCACCAGCTCTCAGAGGGAGAAAGGGCAACCCGTCTCTCGATGATTTACAGCGCCAGTACCCAGGCCGCGCATCGGTAATGGATGGGGACCGGTGGTAGAAAATGCCAAGCCAGCTCAAGCAGGCCGAACAGAACAATTGAGGGCTAATTCATTTAACAGATTGGATACCCAGGGACCACAAATGACAGCTTAAAAGACCGAGAAATGCCCGTAGGCCCAGGGGGAGAACTCGAGGTTGTAGGAGAAATCCGCCTACTCTGCATGGCTGGACGAGGCTGATTTGCATTTGTAGGATGGCAGGTGAGAGCAAATTAGCTAATGGAGAAGGGGGGAAGCAGATCTTGTGGAATTTACTGAAGTGAAAAAGGTCCTTGATCAACACTTTTGTGAAACTCCCAGGAAATATATCTAGGCCACCCTAACCCTCAACGGTTTTCAGCACCGTTTCTGGTGATGCTCGAAATGCAGGGTGTGTTTAATTGGCCACAAAACATTTATTTTGGTATTTTTCACTTGTTCAGCAACTGTTACCTCCTGTCTCGTACCATTATCATAACTCAGGCTAGGAGATTTATGGTTACTAGGCGTGAGTTTCTAGAACAGTTGAAATATCTAGAAAGTTGGAAAAACTATTACTTGAGACATTAATTCCGTCTCTCATTATCTGCCTTCTTTATAAGTCCATGTTTGTTTTTGTTTTTAATCTGCTGCCGCTTATTCCTTAAAAAAAATTAACAAGGCAGCTACAAGCGTCACTCATTTTACCAATATTTTAAACATTAAAGGGTTGCAATGTATGATTTGTCACCCTTGATGATAACCACCTCCGCTCTCTGATCACTATGTTTTGCCCTTCCAGCAGACTTGGTTAAACACACCCATGGTCAAGGTGACGGCTGGAAGATCTCCACTGTTTCCTCCTTCATCAGCCCCTTCCTCTTTTCACTTTCCTTCTTTGCAGACCAGACTCCAAGGCACCCTCATAGGATCTATCTCTTGCCGCTCTCTTCCCTCTCTCTCCCCAGCACGCATTAGAACCCAGGCATGCACGCTCTGTGTCTCCACACATCCATGGAGTAGGGGGGATGGGACAAGGGAACCTCACCTCCCGACAGATGGACCTACCCCAGTGGCCAGCCTTGCACGGCCTTCCTCTGGCCATCCTCTCACTTTCCCGTATCATCATTCATCCTCCCCCATCACTGTCAGGTCATTTCCATCAAGAATCCCAGATTCTACAGTAGCTCCTATTAAAAACAAACAAACATACAAGCCCCCAACCACCACTCCCTTACCTCTCGCCTCAGCTACCCCTGCCTCCTTTAGTGTCTTGCTTTCCTGGGCCAACTCCTGCACAGGGCTCACTGCTCCTCTGACTGGCGCTTCAGTTTATTCCAAGCTGGAGTTCAGCTCCGTAGCTTCAGTGGGACTGGGATGCCACTGTCTCCAGACCATCACGTTTCCCAGTTCCTGAGACCCACTCCAGTTCCATCTCACCCACCATGTTAGAGGCATCTGTGGAGGGGAGTGGGAGCCGTCTCCCCTTGTGCCTTTAAGACTTTATCAATTGGGGAGGTTTCACTCTCTTTTCTTCAAAATATGAGTGCTATATTTTCATTTATTTTTTTCTTTGCCATGAAACTTGGTTGCTCCATTGTCCTGTGCCTTGTAGAGATGTATGAAGACGTTGGGCGTGGACAGCAAGCTGCTATTGAAACAGGTTGGAGGCTCACAGAGATCTGGTTTCTTATGCACCGTTCTGACCAGGTTATAGTTTTCATTTAGTTTTAGCTCCTGATTAAACATCATAGCACTTACTCAAAATCTTTAGAGAACACAAGATTTATATTACAGTAAACAGGTGTCAATACATGTGTCTGAAATCTTAGGGAATAAAAGCTAAGCCAATAGTTTATCAAGATTTTCAGTGTATTTTTAAAGTGTGTATACATGCATAAACTATATATATATATCTGTTTGGATACCATGTTTTTGATGAGGATTAAATTAAACTTCATTTAAATTATTATGATTAAAATTATGGATTATTGCTTCTCCAAAAATGATTACCTTTGAAATAGAAACAGTAATAACTTCAAACATCACTATAATTATGTGGACCACTGAAGGAATTTGTTCTATTTAACAGCTTTATTAAGGTCTAATAGATACATGAAACACTGCACATGTTTAAAGTACACAATTTGATGAATTTGAACTTGCACACACCCCTGAAACTGTCACCACAATCAAGGTTATAAACATGTTCATCACCTCCAAAAGTTCCGGGTCTCCCTTTGTTATTATGATCTACTTTGTTTTTTGTGGCAAGCAGACTTACAGGAGATCTACCCGCTTCACAGATATAAGTGTATAACACAGTGTTGTTAACTACAGGCCGTATGATGTACAGAGTATCTCTAGAACCTGATCACCTTGCATAAGGGGAACTTTATGCCCACCAAACACCAGCAGCCCGTGCTCCCTTCCTGTAGCCCCTGCAGCCATGATTCTACTCTCTGCTTCTGAGTTTGACTATTTTAGATTCTACCTGTAAGCAGAATCAGTCAGAGTTTGTCCTTCCGGGACTGGCTTACTTCACTTAATATAATGTCCTTCAGGACCATCCATGTTGTTACATCTGTTAGGACTTCCTGCCTAAGGTGAATACTATTCCATTGTATATACACACCACATTTTCTTTATTCATCCACTGATGGACATTTATGGTGTTTCCATACCACTGCATTTTTATGGATAATACTGCAGTGAACATAGGAATGCATTGATCTCTTCAAGAACCTGATTTTAATTATTTTGGATAAATATCATACTGTCTATGTGGATCATATGATAGTTTTATTGTTAATTTTCTGAGGAACCTCCATACTATTTTCCACAGTATGTACCATTTTACATTCCCACCAACATGGTAGAAGAATTCCCTTTTCTCCACATCCTCACCAACTCTTGCTTGTTTTGTTTATTTTCAATTATAACCACTTTAACAGCTGTGAGGTGATATTTCACTGTGATTTTGACTTTCATTTCCCAGGTGATTAGTGATGTTGAGCACCTTTTCATATACCTTTAGCCATTTGTATGTCTTCTTTGGAGAAATGTCTATTCAAGTCTTTTACCCATTTTGTAATTGGGTTACTTTTTTGTTTCTATTGAGTTATAGGTATTTCTCATATATTTTGGATATTAACCCAAGGAGAGACTTCAGGAACAGAATATTTATGAGTTGAGACTTTCTTCTTTCTTCTGTGACTCCTGGAGTTGATCTCAAACTAGATTGACTATTGATGCCTTGTTAAGTATCTTTGTTCAACAAGGAAGGTTGTTATAGTAGACCCTGGAGCAAGACGTGGGCATGCTAGGTGAGCATTTAAACAAAATGCTGTGCTACTTTAACAAGCATCATTACTCAGAGCTTATACATCCTGGGAGAGTGGTCCCAGACCTAAGGAAGATAAATCCATCAAGGAAAATACATGTCCCTATGGGAAGGCAGTATTTTTTGAGTTTCAAGCCATATTAGTAAATCAGAAGAAAGTAGGGAAATCCTGTTGTAGCATTAAAATACAATGAAACTGCAATTCCATCTCTTTTTTAAATTTTTAATTGAAATATAGTTGATTTATAACGTGTTAATTTCCACTGTACAGCAAAGTGATTCAGTTATACATATATGTACCTTTGTTTTCATATTCTTTTCCATTATTATTTATCACAGGATATTGAATATAGTTCCCTGTGCTATACAGTAGGGCCCTGTTGTTTACCCATTCTATATGTACTAGTTTGCATCTGTTAACCCCATACTTCCAATCCCTCCCCCACCTCCCCTCCCTCTTGGCAACCACAAGTCTGTTCTCTATGTCTGTGAGTCTCTTTCTGTTTTGTAGGTAGACTCATTTGTGTCATATTTTAGATTCACATATAAGTGATATCATATGGTATTTGGCTTTCTCTTTCTGACTTACTCTACTTGGTATGATAATCTCTAGTTCCATCCATGTTGCTGCAAATGGCATTATTTTCATTCTTTTTTTATGGCTGAGTAGTATTCCATTGTATATATGTACCACTATGGAAAACAATATGGAGATTCCTCTAAAAACTAAAAGTAGAATTACCATATGATCCAGCAATCCCATTCCTGGTCATATATACATCTTTTTAAATTGAGATCTAGAACAGCTCAGAAGTCATCCTCTGTCATCTTGGTAATGGCAGGTAGTCCATTGCATTCTCAGGCATTATTTCAATAATATGAGGTTAAAGGAAAGAAATAGGTTTGGTCTATTTCTGTGATTTAGTGTTATAATCCCAAAGACAATTATGGTGGTCTTAATTTTTGTTATAGATTCTAACTTGTTGAAATAGTAATCTGTGAATAATTCCCTGAGCTATTTGACTGCTCTTTCCTGCCCATTGAACTTGACCCCACCATCCATAGGAAACGTTATAAATTTGTAAAGTTTCCTGTGAGTTGGACATTTTAATGAACCCCGCACAGCAGTGTCCTGTCAGTGGCTGGTTTGTCAGAGCTGGTGAGGGGAAATTTATCTCCCTGGCACAACATGCAGCACTGCTTTTCACCAGGGCCTGGACTAATTTCACTCTGCAGTTTCCTGAATTAACATGGCTTGTCTTCCAACCTTTCGACGTGGGGACACCCTGTTCCCATCTTACTTGATTGCCACCTCCACATCCTCTCCCAGGACCCCCAGGATTCAATCCACCTGGATCCTTGGTAACCAGGTTCTGCCTTCTGTGTGATGGATGCTCCATCTTTCACACAGGAGTCAGCTTTCCCTACTCTGCTAGCACCCCCCCAACTCACTGGTCAGCACCTGCTCCCCCCTCGTTTTGTTGGAAGAAAGAATAAACACTTGACAAATGAACTGTTTGTCATGCATGCTCTAACACGGTGACAGTTAGAGAGGGCAGTACCTCCATCTGTCAAGACTTAAATGCTCATAGATCATTGGCTGGTACTTGGACCAAGTGTTGGGTCACTCACAATATCACCCACGGATACAGCAATTCTATGGGAAGATGACATACTTCTTTAGGTATTAAATCAACGCTGGTGTAATTTGTCTGCCTGGCTCAGAGTGAAAGGAAGTAAAATACTAACGTTGTGTCACTGCACTACATCCTGAATTCTACAGAGTCTGCCATTTATCTCTCTGAGTGTACAGTGCTTTAAGAAAAACTGGGGGATGGAGGAGAAACAAAGAGTAGAAAGAGGCAAAAGGAGAAAAGGCTGGAGAAGAAGAATTTACATACTGAGCATTAGTCTAGAAATCTGTCTTCTATCACGTGGCCCAGGCCCAGCTCTCAGTTCATATGCTTCTTATCAGATTTTGCATTTCATACCCCTCCCCCATCTGACGCCACACAATGGCACTGATAAAATGGGAGCAAATTTCTTCTATTAGTGACTGACAGCAATTTGAGTGAAATGAAGTTGTACCATGATATTGTTATATATACAAGGTGCAAATAACCTAGTTTGAATAATCACAGCCTGTGTCCTTTTAAATGATTTTTCCCCATTTAAAGGAAAGCCTTTGATGTGATAATATTAATTCCCTCCATGCTGGAAGGAAGAGGGAAAAAAAGCTCAGAGAAGCGGAAATTAAATGAGTAATGCAATGTCAGTCAATCTTTTAAGCCAAGGCCTTATTAACTGCTAATCATTTTGTCATTTTGTCACTCAAAGTAATAAATTTGATAGGAAAGGACGGGAATGTCTTATGTTTACTTTTATTAGCTTTAAACAGAAACAGTTGTGGAGATATTACATTATCGAGACGTGTGGCATTTAAGTGCTTTCTGTTAAACGTAGCACCATTTTTCTTCCTCACCAGTGTCTGATGGCCATAATTTTGAATCATCTGGCTGTCTGAAAAAAAAAAAAAAAAATCTATCCAGGTCTTGCCCAGAGTTCTGTCCCTGGAATTTTATCAGGATTATACCAGGCATGTGATTGCATCTAATTTGTCAGAGGAGGCTGCTGATTTTGACAGTGGTGGTGCTGCTTCCTGAAAGGGACATTCACGCTTCTGCTGTCACTTTAAGAACGGTGAACTTTGGAACATACCAGGTTTATCATCGGCTCTTCCCACGCTGAAACCCAGGATGGCAGCTTTGTGGACGTTATATCAGAGCATTTTGTCTCATGGAAGTTATCCAAGAAAGCATCTGAGATAGCTCACTCTGGACAGGAGAGCAAGAAAAGGTGGGGTGTGCGTGGGACTAACACACATTGTGCTGTAGATTAGAGTGGGTCCGCGTCCCCGGCTGGTTCTACCTACTCAAGACCTTAGGTCTCTCTTTCCAAGTCTCAGTGCCTGCTGACATGATTTCAGTCTGATCAGTACAAAGCAACCCTGTGGACCCCATCCAAGGACACCTCCTGCAGCCAGGCCACTTCCCCCCAGAGTGTGACTCTAAGGAACATGATGGGAATCGAAGGATGAACTGAAATTCATGTGACCCCACCTGCCCTTTGCTCAGGATCCAAGTGAACCCAGAGCTTGGAGGTATAGGGCTGTGTAGAAACACATCCTCTGTTCCAGCTAATAGACGCCTCTAAAGCCCTATGTGGGGTGAAGTTCTGTTCTTCTCTGGGTGTGGGCGATGTTCACGAGCTACCTGGGCATCGCTGCTGGAGTTTCCAGCATGCAAATGCCATCACTGGACACAGCAGCCTGTGGTGACCCGGTTCTAACACGCAGTTGGTTGAATTCACTAGCTTCTAAAGGAAGGAGGTACAGACAGGGTGAGGGGCTCGGGGTGAGCTGTGGTTGCTCCATTTTCTCTCCTGTTGCTTTTGTCCTCGAACCAGCCATCCTGTCTGTTCCCAGAATCAACCAAAGTACTCTTTCTGTTTGTAATACTGAGGAGTTTCCCGTATCTTATTGTATGGTGAGGCGTCTATGGGAACGATTTCCTGAGGAAGTTTCTAGTGGCTTTTGTCAATGAAGCAAGTCTGAATTGAAAATTTGAGTTGCTAAACTGTTGCTCATTTCTCTAAGAAGCTGTGGGACATATTTGGAGACTTTTTTTCTTTCTCTCCCTCGAGTGTTAAATGAAAGATAAAAAAGTGGTTTTTACTCTTATATGCATAACCTTTTGGGGGTGAGAAGAGCTTATCTGATCATTTTAAATATCTTCATCTTTCACCCATCCGTTTATAACCACCATAAAAACACGAATGGAGTTTGACTTGGAGAAATGTTGAACGGCTACTAATGAAAACATTGCTCAGGAAATATTTTGTAAAATGCTAATGCCAGGTCATTGTGTGCCCCACTTTTTCTGGAAAGATGTCGTGGTGGCTCTCTCTTCATTTCCCCCTTGCTGTGTTCAGTCTCTCACTTAATAACATGGAAAACTATTATTCTCTGGTCAGCAGGATGGACCAAGTCCCAAGCCCTGGCTGCAAGAAGGCTACAATCTTCCGCTGGAGAAAACACATATTTTAAACACTGCTGGAAAATAATTGATCACAGATATTTATCCTAGATGTTTTATTTCATAGGACATCCATTTAAGACAGATGCATCATTTTTGTAACTTGTAGCATTTTGCTATCTTTTGAACAACTGAGTTTAATACTAGCATCCATTTAAATATACCTAAGGACTAATTTCAATCAAGATAGGAACAATGTTTTTGCCACTTCTCAGTCTAAATGTTGAAATAAGAAACACACCACTCTCTTGAAATTCACTTGTAAAATCTATGAGCGGATACACAGAACTCCTGAGAAGTCACCCAAATTTGACATTCTTTCCACATTAATGTGAATGATTTCCCACTTCCTTTTACTTACATCAGTCTTTGCCCAGAACTGGTCCAATGGTCAGATGTGTGCCATAAAGGTAATTGCTTCATTAGGTGACACAATCATATGTATAGCTAAGAAAGGATGATTTATTCTTTATTGATAGTCATTTTTATTAGACACCCACTCCACTCCAACACACTAGGTATGGAAAACACATCCTGCAGGAAAAGGCATCAGAGAAGTGGTTATGAAACATCAGGGATTTGAAGGTGCTGTGTTCTCAGAAGTGCTCAGCATGATGAACTGTGAAGATCATCACATGATCTCTTGCTTGACACAGCTGGACAGAGTGCCACCCACCTGTGGGCCTGAGCATCCAGGCCACAAGGAGAGGAAAGGTGAACGCAGACAAGTGAAGGGTCCCGGGACCCGCTGGTGACCTCCAGTCCACCCCTCTCTTGGTAAAAGCTGGTATTGGTTCTGGAGTTACAGGCCACCTGGACTGGGAGCTGGCACCTCAGCTCCCTTGCTTGGGAACCTCTCAGCTCTCACTCCACCTCGTCTCTGTCCAAAGTGCGTGATGCTGTCCAGTGTTCCAGGCCCACATGCTTGGTATGTGTAGACCCCTTGGCAGTGGGGCTGGAGGGTCTTTTCTCTGGAAACGTCTCTCACTTTCCACACCCTTCATTGGCAGTAGGTAGATAATACACTGGTATTTAAGAAATTCTCATTCATAGTGTTTATTTACAAAATCAAGACATTAAAGACACATTTGAACTCTCTTTTCAGGAGCTTAAACGATATTCAAAGGGTAGAAATACCTTTTCAGACATTGGCTGACATATACAATCTCCTTGTTTGCCTTTGCCAATTGAAATAAAGACAAAATGAGGTTAAAAAAAACCAACTTTCGGGCTTCCCTGGTGGCGCAGTGGTTGAGAGTCCACCTGCCGATGCAGGGGACACGGGTTCGTGCCCCGGTCTGGGAAGATCCCACATGCCGCGGAGCGGCTGGGCCCGTGAGCCATGGCCGCTGAGCCTGCGCGTCCGGAGCCTGTGCTCCGCAACGGGAGAGGCCACAACAGTGAGAGGCCCGCGTACCGCAAAAAAAAAAAAACAAAAAAAAAACTTTCATTACATTGGGGGAATTTTGTGTGTGTTTTATCTGTGTGCAAGTGTGTATTTTAACTGAATCAACACCCTATAAAATATTGTTTACTGTATCTGAATGTTCCTTAAAAACTATTTTGACTTCACTGAATTTGTAATGAAATGGAGCTCTCCTTTTAAGAAATTGTTATGTGACCCACAAGCAGCTTCAGGATACCCTCAGTGATCTTGACCTTGTCCCATAACTTCAGCGTTGGTTTCCTCACCTGAAATTGAGTTGATTGTTGGACTCATAAGGAACAAACCCAATAAGGAAGCCCAGATGGCTGCCTGCATGCAGGGCAGTGTTCATTTTCTGTTGTAGCATCATAACTGTGCTTTGGCACAAGTTGGGTCTCTGGCAGAGGCTGGGCCGGCTTCAGAGACCTGAGTGCTGGGTCTCAGGTCTTCACTCCTCGCTGGTTTCCCACTGACCACCAGATGCACATGACAGTCCTTCAGTCACTGGGTGCAGGAGGGTGACAGCTCTCACCAATGGTGGGGGGTGTCCAAGGCATTAGAATCTCTGAAGTGTGTGTGTGAGTGTGGGTGAGTCACTTGAGAAACAATCCTTTGATCCTCCAGAGATGCCTACATTCTCCTAAGAATGGGCTTGCCCCATACCCTAGAACTCTGCCTGGTGGTGGTGGTCATCTTCTTATGGAAAGAAGAATGGGGGTACAAAATATGTATCACTGCACAGAACACATTGATGGCCTTCACTCCTTTTTATCAATTCAGAGTGAATCACGGTCCATCAAGCTGTCATTGAAAGAAGAAGGTTTGATTAATAAGCACCAATTCTATCAATGGCCTACAGGGGTTTTCAGCTGGGTCTTCATAAGAGTTAAGCCTCTTTGCCAATGCAGCCATTTTAGCATGGATTCTAGGTATTTATTTCTGCCATGGGTGAGTAGTCAAGCTAGTTATATGGCTTTATATAAACGAATCCAATGGTGAGTTTCTCTGTATTTGTTTATTGATCGGTGATTGATTGATTGGTCAGCTCTAATACTGATATGCGTTCCTGCCCTGCAACAGTGGAGACAGATCTTAGACCCCCTAACTTGAATGCCCTCTGCACTCAGCACAAAACCATGGAGCAATCACCCCAGGCAGGATACCTTCAGACAGCTGAGATTTGGGAAACATACTTGATACTCTTTCCAACTCCATGTAAGAGATAAATTGCATGCAGCAGGCAATCACAGACCTCCACGTGTATCTGTCAGCTCATTGCTTATTTGCTTTTTCATCTAGAACCTGCAGCTGGTCTCTTTAGCCATAATTTTAGGACTCAAGTGGTCTGAAATAAATTATCATCCAATTAACCCACACCAAATTACAGTTTGTATTTAATAACAGAAATCATAAGGAAAAGAATTATCCAACGTAAACACAAATTACATGCACACCTTAATTATCACAGGTTACAAAATGCATAAAAGATATATATATATATTTTTCCCTATGACAGCCACGATTCATTCTTGAATTATTTACAAAATACTAATATCAATTTGCATTTAAATGATATGTTTCCTATGAAGAGCTCAATCTGATATATGTGAGTTCATGCATGACTTGGATCTAAATCTTAGTACTCAGAATAGGAGACCCACTGAGCATATTCGACCTTTAA
Organism: Physeter macrocephalus; assembly: GCF_002837175.3. NCBI lineage: Eukaryota > Metazoa > Chordata > Mammalia > Artiodactyla > Physeteridae > Physeter > Physeter macrocephalus. Next base: position 18,639,410 of record NC_041221.1, on the reverse strand, counting down.
ATATAAGGTGTATGTTTCATATGTGTAAAAAAAGTATATGATTTTCCTTAGATACAGAATTTTCTCCTTCCAGTTTATCACACAGGTAGAGTTTACCCCCCAACTCTAAGTCTAGCAGGAGATTCTCTCTGGTGTATGTGTGGATTAACAAATGGGAATCTGCAAGTGCCCACCCTGGGTTTCTCATTTGCAGAGTAAACTAGCAATGTAGGCCATGGAGTGAATGCTCAGCAGCCCTTCTATTTTTCTCTCAAATAAAGAAATGAACTTCAGCCTATGTTTGAATTAACAACAAAATATATGAATGGTTGCTGTACTCCTAACCTCAGATTCATTTTCCTTTAATTCCTCAAGGAAGAAGGGAGGGTAAAATAGGACTTGAATACAATGTTTCTCCCCGTTCCTTCCTTAGCAATCTGTGAATAGGTGGAGATAGATCACTGTCTCATAAAATTTTCACAACAGGGCCACTTAGGAACTCAAAAACAACCAGTGACAAGGTTCCTGATTGCACACATTTAATATCAGTGTAATGTCACACAAATAAATCCTAAATTTCTTTCTGTCCCTGCACTAAGGTCAGTATGATTTAATTAATTATCAGAGCTATACTCTCATTAACATCTTCTAAGTCAAGGTGACTTTCCTACAAACTGAAAGTTCTTCTTTTTTTTTTTTTCTAAATACTTGCTCTATATGGAGGGTTCCTAACTCCCTTGCCCAAGCAATACAGGAACCTCACAGTGGCTGGAAAAGTCTCAGCTCAGACCTTCATTCCCAGCTCTCATTCTTACACAGATCTAGATGGCAATGTCTCCAGGGTGGGGATGCTCAGGACTTTGTTAAAACCCTGACATATAAATAAGATGGCACAGCATGGCAACCACTGAGCTGCCCTTCTGATTCCCCTCCAGCTTCCTAGAGAAGAACATCTTTTCCCACAATTAAAGAACCAAGGGGAAGAGAAATACTCCTCTCACCATAGCATCCGTGCCTTTCTGAGTGCCCGTTAGAAATGGATTATTTAACATCAGCTGTTCCTTTTGGCCAGCAGAGGCTGTTGGAGGAGTGGGTTTTAGACATTACAATGGGCAGGTTTACATATTGATCTTTGAAGGTCCATTAGCTCTCCACTGAATACTGCTGACAGCACAGATGGATGCCTCTTTAAGCCACATCTCAGAGGAAACCACTTGGGGACTCTGGCTATCGACTTGTAATGGTGGTTGTGTCCTGCCAGAGGGCAGAGCACTTTCTGCTCTGCCCGCCTCTTTTCCTTCCCCTTCCTCATCTCCCCCATCCCCTGGTCTTAGACCCTACCCTTCTCCCTCTGTCCCACGTCTCACCCCTTTTTATTTTATTTTTACCCTGTCAATTTTTAAATTTTCTGTTCTCTGAAATGGTGTATCTTTCTCACTTGGATGTGCAGGTACAGCTTGGCATGGCTCTCGTATGAACAGCAAAGGTTTATGAAGCTTCTTAATGACACATTTGTTTGGTTCATTAAGAAAGCTATTATCACATAATGCTAAGAGAACTAAAATGAGATTTTTCAAGTCATAGTGTAAGCTTACTTTATTATTTGGTGATTTTGGTAGATAAGAAGGTCTAAATTAATGTCTGACTTTTAAAAAGAAGGGAAAGAGAATTCTAAGTCATTGACCAGCACTTTAACAAGTAAAAGATGGAGAAACGAAGAATAAATCTATTAGAGACTGTGCCCTCATACGGATGTGTGCCTGAGCTGTCCCCGATCAATTAAATATTCCCTTATCTGTTTGGGAGCAAACACCAGGAGATGATGGAGGGACTCTGTCACTACCCACAGATGACTGCTCACTGCCGCCCACCGGCATCCCATGCTCTATCAATACATCGGAAACGTAATTTGTATTAACAGTTGTTTCTTTAATTAAGATCTCCTCCAAATCTTTCTCATTGATTCATGTCATTAGCTTATTGACTAGGCATCTTGAGCTGAGAAGGCACATTTCTGACTGCACATCTCTGGGTTACAGGGACAGCCTTTGGAAGGCCAGCAGGACTAACTAGAGCTCAGAAGCCAAGTTGTAGTTCGTATATTTTAATTAAGGATATTTTCATGGTGAGTGCATTGGAACCCGAGGAAACAACCTAACATGTTGATTTTCAAATGGTTACTGAGACCTACAACGACCAACACACTGATAAAACCCAATTTAGAATTAGCTACCCAGAGCATAAAGCTTGACAGTTATAACTTTAAAAGTGTGATGCTGACCCTTTCACTTGAGTGAGGCATAAAAAATATACAGACCTATTTGTGGGGTTTTTAAATTTTAAATAAAATATATCTTTGCTTCTTATTAAAACACAAGTACATTTTAATTAAATTATAGAGAAATATGTAAAATTTAAATCACACCAATGAAATGAACATAGAATCAAATAATCGCCTGATCTCTTGGTGAGGAAACATTTTTCTAAGGAAGAAAACCAGCAATATATCTCAGAAAAACACATATATAGCAGCAATAAAATTAAAAGAGAAAGACTTACTATGAAGATATCTCTGTAACAAATGTGACCATAGAAATATCTTTAATATAAAAAAGCTACCTGTAAGATCATCACTAAAATCCCCAATATAAAATGGAGAAAATAAAATGAAGATACATTTTACAGAAGAGAAAGTGAAAAATGGTAATAAGCATAAAATTAATTTTGCCAGTGATAAAAATAAATCAAAACAAAATAAACTATCAAGATATCAAGTTAATAAAGCATGAACATTATAATACTCAGTACTGGAAGGGTTTGGTAATACAGCCTCTTTTGGAGATTGTTGGTGTAACAATTGATATGACATTTCTTAAAATCAATTTAGCAATGTGTCCAGAAATTTATACGTATAAAAAATTCATATGTATACAAGTAAAAGCAGTAATTTCATTTCCAGATATATGTTCAATGGAAATATTGAAGAGAGTATTTCTATTCAAAGATTTTATTATAGCATTACTTTTAATAGAAAATTTGGAAAAGATATAAATACAAAAATAAGGGAATAGTAAAATCAACATGGCAGAGTTGAAATAGTGACCATTAAAATATTTTCCAAGAAATTTCAATAACCAGGTATAATTAGTGAAAACCAGTAGGTTTCTCAGTAGGAAAAACAGTAAGAACCAGGTTTGAATATATTTCCCACAATGAAAACATGTTTTTAAAAGTAAGAAAAATTTTTAAAAAAGATGTCCTAAGGGGACGTTTAGCATGAAAAAGCAGCTTTGGGATAAACTTAAGAAGAAAAGCAATTGTGTGTTGAAATCCCCCTCCTTGTTTTTCAAATATGATTACGGTTGGTTCCGTTATCCAGGGACTTTGTTAGGGACTATAATTTTAGTGTATTTGGAGATAAGAAAATCACACGGGCAAAATAAAGAAAATAGTAACAGTCAGCAATTATCGAACCTTTATTTTGTGCCAGGCACTGTACTAAATTCTTAAATTATAGGATCTGAATTAATCTACACAACAAGCTTTTGAGGTAAGCATTACCATTTATAGATAAAATGTTTCTTAGTAAAGGTTACGGTGCCTGTGGTTCAGCCCAAATCCTTTGTCCACTTGGATTCTTCTCCCCGTATCTGCTTCGTAAGTGTTTTGGCTGTGACCTGTCATTTGATCTTCACAGGGTCCTTGGAAGGGGGAAAAATTATACTTATGTCCCCAATAAGATAAATTAAAAAAAAAAAAAGCAGAGGCTTTGGGGATAAAAGAATTGGTGAAGAGGTAAGTCCTATCCAGTGGCCCCCACGGTTGTCTTACAGACAATATAAGTCAGGGTAAAATGCTGCAGAGCACCCTCACCCCAGGACCATGTTTCATCCCAGCTGGTGCACTGCAGAAGCCCTGGTAGACGCTCACTGGGAAAGACAGAGAGAAAGAAGGTGCGGGGTGGGAGGGGAACATTCAGCAGAGTAGAATGGTGTGTTCTGAGTTACAGGATGTTCCTCTCCTTTGCCATTTCATATTTATGTCCCTGGTATCAGCACCTACACAAGCATCTCTAGGGTAGGCACCTTGTTTTATTCAATAGCCTACATGTTGTGTTAATAGGACAGAGTAGATCCTCAAAACTACTTTGGATATGTTGATATATGGTTTCTTAAAGTACCAGGACATAGGACTCCACTACCAGATGTGGTTATGATTTTGCAGCAGCTTATGTTACATCACATACATGGAAGATATTGCTAATAGTTCCTCCGGAATCAGAAACCAGACACCCTAAAAGAACCTTAACTTTCTCTCTCTCTGGGGGTGTAACATCTCCTACACACAGCCTGAAACATCTCCTACACAGAAAGCACCATGAGTTCAAGGGAGCACCCAGGAAGTGAAGCATCCTCTATCCAGGTAGAGTTGGGGGGTGGGTGGTATATGGGTCTCCATTGAAAAAAAGCAGCAATTTTTTCGTTGTTGTTCATCCATGAAAGTGCAACTGTGAAAGCCACCTGCCTGAGCAACAAATTCTTCACCAAATTCCTCTTCAACATCATCTAAATTACACCTTCTGGTCTCCCATCCTGATGCTGTGCTCACACCTGCTACCTGCCTTGCGAGAGCTGTCTCCACGCTGAGCCTGTGTGTCCTCATCTTCCCAGGTTTCATAGTTTTCAACCAATGTTTATGTCAAAATTCAACATTTAAATATTTGTTTCCTTTTGTATTTAATTTTATTTAATTAATGTTCCTGATATACATGACATTAAGTTATTATCATCTCCAGACTTTACATAACAAACTATTATATTTTGCCAAGAAATCTGTTTTTTATTTCTGCAATTTCGCTCTCTTCCTCTGCCCTTTCTCTTCTCTGGTCTCTCTCTTCCCCTCCTCCAGAGCCTCACACACAGAAACCACCCCCGCACACTCAGCCGGCCCATCAGAGACTAGTGTCAATGGTTTTTCTCTTGTAAGACATCCTTGTGAACCCGTTTAGTACCATAAGATGCAATTATTCAGAAAGGAGGTATTTTCTTACATGCAACAACAAGATGGCTTATCTCCTTTCGGTGTATGAAATCCACATCCGTGCTTGTTATAAATGAGTGAGGCCAGATAGCTACTTTCCCAAACAATGACTCAAAAATAGTATTCTCCCTTTGTAGAAACAGGATGAGCCAAGACAGCAAGTCAGTTGTTTTTCTGTGTTTTTTTGTTTTGTTTTTGTAAGCAGAATAACTTAAAGAAAAAGAAAAGATAAAAACAAATCTCAAGAACAGCAACAGTGAAATTAGGGGCCAAGTGACATACAAGAAAATGATCAAAGGCTAAAAAGTGTGTAAAAAAATTAGCAAAAATGGCCCTGGAGAGATTTAAGTAGCTCCTAAGTGTTCCTCCTGAGGCTTGTGGCTTTTTCTAACACAAAGCTCCAGATACCTCCTTCATCATCCATTCAGTCAGCTCAAACTTATAGACAAAGGATCATTCTGTCAAGACTAGAACCCAGTCAGTCTTTAAATTCTGACTTATAAAAGCAACTCCAATCATTTTCAACTTCATTGATACAGAGCACTCTGTATTTACTATCAGAGGAAGAATTGTTGGAGTTTTAAGATGTTAAGTATTAACCAGACTAGTACTGTCTAAAATCCATGTGTTTGCTATGTATGTGTGTATCAAATCACCATGTTGTATATCCTAAATATATACAATTTTTATTAAAAATTTTTTAAAAAACAAAATCAAAACAAATCTATGTATTTGGATAGCATAGATTACAAACCAAGAGAGGAATAATTTGAAAATGATTGTACAATGCCTATAGATTTGGTGTCCTTAATGGATATAATTTATGGATCAACTATATCTTATGGATATAGTTATGATACTCTTAATGGATATAAATGTAAAGAGTTCAGTATAAGTTGAAACTGTCTAAACTGAAAAGTAATCCAAATATATTGTATTTGTAATGGAGACATTTAAATATCAGCTTCTTTCCCTCCTGCCAGGTCTAAGGAAGATAAGGCAATAGATCACGAGGTTATTATTAATAAGAGCCACCATTTGCTGACCCTTCTGGGGGCAGGGGCCTTACCAGTTACCCTGCATGGTTACTAGCTTTAACTCTCAGAGCACCCTTCATGCAAACCCATGCAAGATTGTTAAGGTTTATTTTCACCTAAGAGATAGGTATGGGCAACAGTGTACTTAAGTTAGCAATTAAAGAGCAGATGCTATTACACATGATTTTACATGACATAACAGATTCAGAGACTCAGACTGGAGTCTCCAGGAACCATGCTCTGCATCTTTAACCACCAGGCTGCACGGCTTCTCCTGTGACTCTTCTCCCTCCCACTTCACAAGGCTGCCTTTGGGATGACAGCATGATGGAGATAATAGAACACACAGTTCTGTGTGTTTGCTTATTTTATACACAGTTTGAAACATTTTTCCACAAAATTAAACCACTTCTATAGAAATGATTTGATGAGGCTCCAAAAAGTCGTGAGTGAATCTTGATGCACTGCTGACTGTCAGGGAGTCTAAATTCTATGCTCCTTTGGCTGGAGAAACAAGAAAACTTTGGAATCATTGTGGAAGCACTAAATAGGAAGAAAACTGATTGAAAAATGGAAATCCAAATAGAATATTCACAGTGCATATGAGTCTTTTGAAAATTATTTGCAAGGCTATTATAAAACATTAAAATCACATTGAACACTACAAATGGCATAGATTTATTTACAAGACATTGACAGTAGATTAAAACAATCATTCCACTTATATGACATTAATTCAGTATCCCATAGTGGTAACTTCAATGAAAATGAAATCTATTCAATATGTTAGCATTTTATGGACAAAATAATTTGTTAAATATAGAGTGACCAACCTCCCTAGTTTTTCCTGGACTTTACTGGGATTAGCACCAAAAGTCCCATATCTGTGCCAGCTGGGATGGAAGGTCATCTTAGCTGATTGTGAAATTAATTAGAAAGGAAAAGCTATTTAGATGTTCTTATAATAGAGATGAGATGTGTCTATGTGTGCACTGAGGTGAACTATCAGAGACACTTTGGATGATGTGGTCTTTGATCTGAATATTGAAGGAAAATTAGACAAAAAGAAAACTACAGGTCAATATCACTGATGAACATAGATGCAAAAATCCTCAACAAAATACTAGCAACCCGAATCCACAGCACATTAAAGGGATCATACACCATGATCAAGTGGGGTTTATCCCAGGAATGCAAGGATTCTTCATATATGCAAATCAATCAATGTGATACACCATATTAACAAATTGAAGGATAAAAACCATATGCTCATCTGAATAGATGCAGAAAAAGCTTTCAACAAAATTCAACACCCATTTATGATAAAAACCCTCCAGAAAGTAGGCATAGAGGGAACTTACCTCAACATAATAAAGGCCATATATGACAAACCCAAAGCCAACATTGTTCTCAATGGTGAAAAATTGAAACCATTTCCACTAAGATCAGGAAAAATACCAGATTGCCCACTCTCACCACTATTATTCAACATAGTTTTGGAAGTTTTAGCCACAATAATCAGAGGAGAAAAAGAAATAAAAGGAATCCAAATCGGAAAAGAAGAAGTAAAGCTGTCACTCTTTGCAGATGACGTGATAGTATACGTAGAGAATACTAAAGACTCTACCAGAAAACTACTAGGGTGAATCAATGAATTTGGTAAAGTAGCAGGATATAAAATTAATGCACAGAAATCTCTTGCATTCCTATACACTAATGATGAAAAATCAGAAATAGAAATTAAGGAAACACTCCCATTTACCATTGCAACAAAAAAGATT
>NC_041221.1:18631302-18631543 GCF_002837175.3 Physeter macrocephalus | reverse complement strand
GCAAAAGACCTGTATGCAGAAAACTATAAGACACTGATGAAAGAAATTAAAGATGATACAAACAGATGGTGAGATATACCACGTTCTTGGATTGGAAGAATCAACATTGTGAAAATGACTATACTACCCAAAGCAATCTACAGATTCAGCGCAACCCTTATCAAACTACCAATGGCATTTTTCACAAAACTAGAAGAAAAAATTTCACAATTTGTATGGAAACACAAAAGACCCCGAATAG
>NC_041221.1:18630343-18631211 GCF_002837175.3 Physeter macrocephalus | reverse complement strand
AAATATAGATCAATGGAACAGGATAGAAAGCCCAGAGATAAACCCACACACATATGGTCACCTTATTTTTGATAAAGGAGGCAAGAATATCCAATGGAGAAAAGACAGCCTCTTCAATAAGTGGTGCTGGGAAAACTGGACAGCTACATGGAAAAGAATGAAATTAGAACACTCTCTAACACCATACACAAAAATAAACTAAAAATGGATTAAAGACCTAAATGTAAGGTTAGACACTATAAAACTGTTAGAGGAAAACATAGGCAGAACTCTCTATGACATAAATCACAGTAAGATCCTTTTTGACCCGCTTCCTAGAGAAATGGAAATAAAAACAAAAATAAACAAATGGGACCTAATGAAACTTAAGAGTTTTGCACAACAAAGGAAACCATAAACAAGAGGAAAACATAACCCTCAGAATGGGAGAAACTATTTTCAAATGGAGCAACTGACAAAGGATTAATCTCCAAAATATACAAACAGCTCATGCAATAAAAAAAAAAAAAAAAAAAACCAACAACAACCCAATCTGAAAAAGGGCAGAAGACCTAAATAGACATTTCTCCAAAGAAGATATACAGATTGCCAAAAAACACATGAAAGAATGCTCAACATCACTAACCATTAGAGAAATGCAAATCAAAACTACAATGAGGCATCACCTCACGTCAGTCATAATGGCCATCATCAAAAAATCTACAAACAATAAATGCTGGAAAGAGTGTGGAGAAAAGGCAACCCTCTTGCACTGTTGGTGGGAATGTAAATTGATACAGCCACTATGGAGAACAGTATGGAGGTTCCTTAAAAAATTAAAAATAGAACTCATACGACCCAGCAATCCCACTACTGGGCATATACCCTG
>NC_041221.1:18607796-18630290 GCF_002837175.3 Physeter macrocephalus | reverse complement strand
TGTTCATTTCAGCTCTATTTACAATAGCCAGGACATGGAAGCAACCTAAGTGTCCATCGACAGATGAATGGATAAAGAAGATGTGGCACATATATACAATGGAATATTACTCAGCCATAAAAAGAAATGAAATTGCGTTATCTGTAGTGAGGTGGATGGACTTAGAGTCTGTCATATAGAGTGAGGTAAGTCAGAAAGAGGGAAACAAATACCATATGCTACCACATATATATGAAAGCTAAAAAAAAAATGGTTATGAAGAACCTAGGGTCAGGACAGGAATAAAGACACAGACATACAGAATGGACTTGAGGACATGGGGAGGTGGAAGGGTAAGCTGGGACAAAGTGAGAGAGTGGCATGGACATATATATACTACCAAATGTAAAATAGATAGCTAGTGGGAAGCAGTCGCATAGCACAGGGAGATCAGCTCGGTGCTTTGTGACCACCTAGAGGGGTGGGATAGGGAGGCTGGGAGGGAGACGCAAGAGGGAAGAGATATGGGGATATTTGTATATGTATAGCTGATTCACTTTGCTATAAAGCAGGAACTAACACAGCAATGTAAAGCAATTATACTCCAATAAAGGTGTTTAAAAAAAAAAGATGAGAAATGAACTTGAGGCAGAAAGGGAAGCACGAGCTCAGACCTGGCACATCCTGGGTAGGGCACAAAAACTGTTCCAGTTCTGGAACAGCACGGGGGCAGAATTCAGGTCATGAGAGTGTTTGTATTCCCAGGCCTGAGTTATCACAGCAGGAGTAGGGTGAGTACATGTCTTCTAAAGGGCAGAGTTTTTTGGATCTTTTGTAGAATACAAGAAAGAAGCAGAGAAAGTTGTCTTCATTAGTTGGACGTCATGAACCAGGACAGGAAACCAGGAAGAGTGGCATGATTTTACAAGGAGGATCATATATTGTGTTTTAGATGGACTGAGAGCTAGAGGTTTTCCTTTGATGCAGTTAGAGGTATTTAGCAGGTTGATCATCAAGGGAGACATTCAAACCAGGGGTATGAATTTGAGATAACTGCAGAGAATCAATCAAGAGGTTTGGATCAGGTAGTCCAGAAAGAAATTCCAGAGAGAAGAAAAATGTGTTAGAAAGCTGAGGAAGACCTGTATTGATGTAGAACAATGGAAACCATCAGAGGACTTTGAGAGTTAGCAATCTGACATGCAGCCCGTGACCTGGAGAAAGTGACTTGGGTGTGGCTGTAAATAAGTGAACAAATTTGTTTAAAACTGGCATCTTTAACTCCGGAAATATAGTAATTAATGTTCAATAACCTGTTTTGAATCTTAAGCATCATTCTAGGTGAAATGAGCCACTCAAACATTCCCTTGACCTCAAGAAGACCCCACCATTCATTCATTCACTAAACACCAACACTCTGTCCTCATAATGCATGATTAGATAAACATTGGGACCATTATTGCTTGGCACTGAGGGAATACAAAGATGAGTATGACATAATGCTCCTTATTTAGGGGCTCATGGTGTTTCTGAGGGGAGTGTGCATTGAGGAGCGATCTATACACTGATAATGTAGGACAAAATGTCCTTGTTATGACAGAGGAATACAGGTGTGCACATCCTGGGAGCACACAGACAAGGTTAATGAAGGACCCCTCTTGAAGAATAGGTTACACAGGTGAAGAGTCGGGGAACTTTCTAGGTAGAGGGATCAACATTAGTGTAAAAGCTGAGAGAAGGAAGGAAAAGTAAGTGCAGATGGAAATTAGTGGTGGGAAGGAGACAGGGATGGGCAAATCTCTCCTCCCAGGTGGTCTCAATTTACTTAATTAGGAAACAGCACCGTGAATGTTTGGAACTATCACTGGGCAAGAGGAAAAGAGATGTTGATACAAAATCCCTAAGGATGCTCTGAAATGTGGATCAGAGCTCAGTGACCTGAGCTGGGCACCTTGAGTGTGTAGATGGATCAGCATTCTTGTTGCCAACTACACTAGACACACCATGAAAACCAAAAGGAATTTGGAGAGTGGTGTGTGTGCATCACAGGTGGTACTCGTGGTCAGAATACCCTCTGTGGTTGGGCAAGTAGAGAGAAGTGAATGTAAGCGTTCTGCGAACACTGTGGGAGGATAATAGGTGAAGAAAAGTGCTCATCAAGTCCTATGTCTTTTGTGAAGGTAGAGAATTAAAGGAAGAGCAGATGACTGCAAGAGAGTCCGCCAAGTCTATACTTGGCATTGAAGACTTTTTCTAGGTCCTGTAAAATTCCATTAACTACGGTTGCTGGAGAGTAATTTGATTTTCTTCCAGCTCATTACATGGTGCCCCTAAGGAGGTAACCCATAGAATGATGCTTTCCCCACAGACAGGATTCTGTACAATTTCCCCAGATTTATAGAGGCTGAAAAATAAATAATCTAAATAAACAATGTAAGGAATCTATGTTAAATTTTTGATGGTGAGTACTGAATATTTTTGGCCCTAACTTATTGAAACTTTCTAAGAAGATTTGATTACTGATGTTTGTTTAGGAAGTAAAATCAGTGATACAATTTAATATAATTCTCCACCTTTTATTCATATGCCCCTTAGATATCAACTGTTCTAGAAATCCTTTGTGCAAGTGTATATGAAGCCAAAAGTGAATTAGTAGAATCCAAGTTTAGGCCAAATAAATTTTTGTTTATTCTTTGCTAAACAGGGTAATCAGGGGTATGAACTATTATTTCCTAAATAACATCAAACTGTCAAATGCTAGACTTTAACATTTCAAATCCCATTTAAGAAATGTATACATGGATGCAACTCTGCTTTCCATGGTATATAATTATAAAGTTGTTCCTTCAATACATCAATGTTTTTAGGGTGCATATCTTGGGTGATTTGAATAGATTGATATCTAGTACACTATATGATTGTAAAATCGAGAATCTAACTTTTAAAGTCTTAAGATGAGAATGACCATGAATATTAAATTTTTTAGAATGTACCAAAACATTTCCAAGTTCAAGATTTATGGAAAACCCAACCCAGAGAGATTCTAATTAGTTTGATCTTAACAAAGAGAGATATCCTTTCTCAAGAAAAAAGTTTCAGATGGCTGGTAAATCAAATTTGTAAGCCTTCCTGAACTTCTAAGAGCTATTACAAATAAATATTTTAGTAAGCTAATCTTAAATGAATTAAAAACACATGGTCAAATTGTCTTTCAAACACACAGGACCTATTTTTTTAAAGGAAAATATACTCAGCAAAATGTAGTTTAAATTTAACAGACCTATCTTAACACAAAGTATAGGATTTTGAAGAATTTAAACCATAACTCATTTCTCAGACTCAACACCCAAAGTTTTGGAAAATGAATCCATGAATTGATGATGACCAAAAGATGACATCAGACACCTTTCTGAAAGAACATGCCATAGAAACTCCTGTATAAATGGATATACACTGGGTGTTTGTACAAGGCGTGTCTGTTACTCAAATTTCCCAGACCAACTTTCAGAGGAGAAGAAATTAATGACAATTATTTTTCCTCCACATGTGTATTTTTTAAAATAAGAATTTAATAGACAATGAATATATCACCATAAGAGGTGAAATAGTTTGTATAATTAATCTGTCTAGGATAATTACAAGTATTTATTGTTACACAAGTCATTGTATAAGGGATTATGAGATTATAAGTTTAAAAAAATAGCTTCTCCAGGAGTATCAAACAGAATGGTAGGGAAATACTCCTCAGGAAAAGACCGAAACTTAGGATCCAAAGAAGGTATTTTAGCTAATATGCATAATGTCTTTCCCTTACCTTTGTCACTTGTCTCCTACTTTCAGCTTTATTGTCACCAATGTGTACACATCTGAAGCAACATTTACCGACAGGTTAAACTCCTCACTATAACAAAGAGAAGACAGGAAAGGCCAGAATAGTTATGAATTTTTAATTAAATTACTGCAAAGCAAATTTCAATTATCACACCCAGCTTTAATGATTGCTAAGCATATTCAAGTTTTATTAGTTCACGCTTCCTCTCTCGGAGTTCTTAATTCTAGTAATTTGACATAATGTGAAAGGTTTCATATGTCTTTATTAATGATAAATTCTCAGTGATTTATTTTCTTCATAGACAAGACTACACTTAGTATATTAGCTCTGCCAGCAAATGTGTAATTTATGTGTAATTCCTTCTCTAGAAGATCTGGATCCACCCTCCCCATTCCACCAGACACAGAAAGGGACCCAAAGACCACCATACAGTTAGCCAGATTTCTTCTCAAAACAAGAAATAGGAGATAACTGTTGTTTCTGGTGTAACTGACCACCCCACATCTATGTGGAATGAAATCAACAACAAAAAATCAAGATTCCAAATGCAGCCACTGGTTCCTTATTTGTGACACTGAAGAAGCTGTTAGCCCAAGTGAGAAGAGAAGATGGCTGTTCATCCTCAATATTCATCTTTTAAATACCATATATTTGGAGGATTTTTCTTAAGCTATTAATTTTTGTTAACAAAGTTCCACCTCTCTCCTCCCATACAGTTGTCCTATTCAGTGTTTTCTTATATCTACCTATGAGAGAGAATGCTTCTCCAAGCCGTGCAGATGGTAGTTACTGCTGTAGGTTGTGCAGTGAACAGGCTGATGGTGATGTGTCTGCTGTGTGTCTGGGGCATGTGCACATTCAGGAGAACAAGATTCACCAGGGACACCAGTGCCCTGCGTCCTCTGGCCCTGTGACTTCGTGTTGATGCATTGCGTGTATATGACCTGAACTTCTGGACACCAATTTATATTTTTGGAAATAGGTGACTTCTGAAAGCACATTTTTTTCTCCTAAAATAAGTAAGAAAGAGGAAAACAAATACTGTAAGCTAGCACGTATATATGGAATCTAAAAAAAAAAAGGTTCTGAAGAACCTAGGGGCAGGACAGGAATAAAGACGCAGATGTAAAGAATGGATTTGGGGACATGGGGAGTGGGAAGGGTAAGCTGGGACGAAGTAAGAGAGATGGTACTGACATATATACACTACCAGATGTAAAATGGATAGCTAGTGGGAAGGAGCTGCATAGCGCAGTGATACCAGCTCAGTGCTTCGTGACCACCTAGAGGGGTGGGATTGGGAGGGTGGGAGGGGGATGCAAAAGGGAGGGGATATAGGGATATACGTATATGTATAGCTGATTCACTTTGTTATACAGCAGAAACTAACACAGCAATGTAAAGCAATTATACTCCAATAAATATGTTTTAAAAAAAAACTAAAAAAAACCCCAAAAACCTACATGAAGTTTGAATTGTTTAACTACTATTCAGAAGTAATCCAATAAAATGTAAGAAATGGATTCAGCACCCTTGATGTTTAATCTGTATGATGGATGGCATCTATATTGCTAATTTAATCACTTTTTAAATCCAGAGGTTGGGAAACACGGCCTTAGATTCCAAGTTCTCTAACAGCAGAAGGGTATCCTATACAAAATTATAATCCATAAACACCAAATAAAGGCTTGAAAACAGTAATGAATAACATGTTGATTGAAATAACTCAGTCCACTGAGTTACACCATTGAAAGGTCCACTATTACACCAATGAAAATTAAAAAGTAGAGTGGGAAGAAAGTAGGGTCAACAAGTGAAAGGGACTGGAGTTCTCATCTTATGTGTTATAGGAATAATAAAGGCTATTTTGTTCCTCATGTTGATAGGAAAAAAATTAACTCATAGGCATCCTTTAGTTTAATAGTTCGGACTGTACCCTTGAAATCACTAGAGGCCAAAACAGCAAAGAAAATAGCAACTAATAAAAATAAACCATAAGAGGACTTCCCTGGTGGTCCAGTGCTTAAGAATCTGCCTGCCAATGCAGGGGACTCCAGTTCGATCCCTGGTCCGGGAAGGTTCCACATGCCACAGGGCAGCTAAGCCCATGAGCCACAACTACTGAGCCTGCATGCTGCAGCTACTGAAGCCCATGCACTTAAAGCCTGCACACCGAAACAAAGAATAGCCCCCACTATCCGCAACTAGAGAAAAGCCTGAGAGCGGCAATGAAGACCTAGAATGGCCAATAATAATAATAATAAAATTTAAAAAAACATAAGTGAAGATAATAATTCAAATGATCAGTTTTGAAAACAAATACGAAATTATCAACCATATTAAAATATGAATTAAGCTCAACTAAAACCTGTTTACAAGAGACAACCCTAAAACTAAAATATATAGAAGAATTAGAAATACTGTAAAAGAAAGACTTAAGGAATGTATTAGCAAACAGAGTAGCGATATCAATGCCAAAGTAGAATTCAAATTTTAGAAAGGTAAGCGGTACAAAGAGAATAATTTATATTGGTAAAATGTACATATAAAATGGTGACTAACTTCTCACCAAGTTTATAGGCAAATGATGTAAAAAATGCATGGATAAAAACAGTTTGAAATATAAGAAAACTACACTTTTATGTATCAATTCTTTTATCTTACAAGAAATAGATAATGTGAGGTAACATAGACACAGCTCTATATTATGGAAAGAATAGAGAAGTAATTAAATCCATTTATTTACTGAGGTGAAATTTGCATAGAGTAAATGAGGAGTTTGTAAGTGTATAACTAAACAGATTTTATAAATGCATGACACCCTTTGACCCACACCCTTGTCAAGATTTATAACATTTCCATGACCTTAGAAATTTCTCCCATGCCTGCCACACACTCCATAGGCAACCACTTTTCTGATTCCTGTTAACATGGATTTACTTTGTATGTTCTTAAACTTGATATGAATATAATCATACAGTATATTCTCTATTATATCTGCCGTCTTTCACTCAATGCAAAGTTTGTAAGGTCTATCCATATTGAAATATGTATTAGACGTTTATTCTTTTTATTACTCAGTACTATATGTATTGCATAAATATAGGAAATCTGTTTATCCATTCTCCTCTTGATAGCTATTTGAGTTATTTCCAATATTTGATTATTATGTATAAAGCCAAAATAAACATTCTTGAGCAAGTTCTTTGGTGGATACACGTTCTCATTTCTCTTGGGTAAATATATCGGGAGGAATTGCTGGATCAGAAAATAGCAGTAAGCTTAACTTTATTGGCAGTTGACAAATATTATGTCGCAGTGCTTGAATATATACCAGATTTCCATTAGCAAAGTATGATGTTGGGCATGTTTTCATGGGCTTATGGGTCATTATATCTATTTTCTTTGTTAAGGGAACATTCAAGTCATACATCTATTTTTTATTGAGTCATTTGTTTTTTTTTTAATAATTGGTTTATAAAACATCACTGTATAATATGGATATACATACTGCAAATATTTTGTCCTTTCTGTGACTGGACAGTTCATTCCCTCAAAAATATATTTTGACGGAAACAAGTTTTTAAATCTGGTGAAGTTCAATTTATCAATTTATTTGTCTTTTGTGGTTAGTTCCTTTGTTTTCTTTCTAAGAAATATCTGCCTACTCTAAGGTCATGAAAATATTATGCTATATTTTAACCTAAAATCTTATAGTTTTAGATTATGTTCAGGTATATGAGCCATGTCAAATTATTTTTTTGTGTAAGCTATAAGATAGGGGACAGTGTTTTATTTTTAATGTATATTTATCCAGTTCTTTTGTGTTTTCCACAGGAAAATTTATAGATTTAGATTATACATATGAGTCTATATTTTGTGGAAAGATTATGTGGATGTATTAGGTAAGAAGTGATGTCCAGTGTGTGTGTGTGTGTGTGTGTGTGTGTGTGTGTGTGTGTGTGTGTGAATAAAATACACAGTTTCTCCAGCATCGTTTGATGAAAAGATTCTTTCCTCTTTGAAATATGTTGGTGCATTTGACCATATGTGTGCATATTAATTTCTGGCTTAACTTTTCTGTTCCACTAACCTAAGCATCTATTCTTACACCAGTGAGACTTGATTGCAGTAGTTTATACTTAGTCATGAAATTAAATAGTCTAAGTCCTCCAATTATATTCTTCATTTTAAAAAATTTCTGGTTACTACTATTATTTTTTTAGAGGTTTTCTTTTTGTATATACGACTCATAAATCAATTAAATTTGAGGACACAGTACAAAAAAAAACCAGTTAATTCATTTGACGATGCTATTTATGTTCATGATGTCATTTTTTGTTGTTGTTTTGTTTCCCAATAATAGTCATTTGCATTTCCGCATAAATTTTTGGAATCAGTTAGTCAAATTTCCACAAAAATCTGCTGAGATTTTCATTTCAAGCTCATAGAAATGATTGGTTTGAAGGATTACTCACATCTTAAAAATATCAAGTTTTCTGATCCATGAACATTGTATATCTCTCCATTTATTTAAATCGTCTTTATTTTCTCTGAACAATATTTTAAAATTTTCAGGGTACAGAACTTGTATACATTTTGCTAAATTTATGCTTAAGGGTATCATATTTTGATGTTACTGTAAATTGTATTGCTTTGTTAATTTCATTTCTTTTTTAAAGTACAGTTGATTTACAGTATTATATTTGTTTCAGGTGTGCAACATAGTGATTCAATACATTATAGATTATACTTCATTTAAAGTTATTATAAAATATTGTCTACATTCTCTGTGCTGTACAATATATCCTTGTAGGTTATTTATATTATATATAATAGTTTATTAATTTTATTTCTAAAAGTTTACTGCTGGTACAAAAAGAAACAAGTAATTTTTGTGCGTTGACCTTGTATTCTAAAGAGTACCCTAATTTAACATTAGTTCAAGTAACATTTATTACAGCCCTTAAGATTTTTATAATATTTATAATAATGTCTACAAATAGTTTTATTTTTTCTATTTAATCTACCTTAATAGCCACCTTTCCAATTCCCTGTAAAAATACTAATAATAGTATGTGTGTTATATCTTTCTTAAGTGGTTGAAAAAATTCTGAGAGCACCATTTGAATCTGGAATTTTATTTGGGTGAGTTTTTGTTTGTTTATGTAGTGAATTTTCTGTATATACATGGCTATTTATATTATTTCTTCTTGAATCTCTTTAGGTAAATTATGTAGTGCAAGAAATGTCTCCATGTTTTCTAAGTTGTAAAATTCATTGTCACAAATTATTTATTATATTATCTTTGGAATGGTTGTAGGGTTTGTAGTGTATCTCTCCTTTCATTTATAATACTTCAATTCATTATCTCTCTACATATGTCTCTACCTGTCTTGCTAAATGTTTATAATTTTAATAATTTCAAGAAACCAACTTTTGCCTTTGTCAATTATTTTTCTCTTTTTGTTGCCTATTTCAGTAATTTTTGCTCTTACATATCTGATTTTCTTCTTTCTTCTTACTGTTTTACCTACTCTTTCACTTTTTCAAAAATAAGCATAATAAACATGTTTACTTCTCTAACATAAGCATTTTATCATATAGATTTCCCTCTAAACTGCTCAAGTTGAATCACACAAATTTTGATATGTTGTATTTTCATTATCATTTATTTGAAATATTTCTTAATTTCTTCTGTGATTTCTTCTTTGTCTAATGTGTTAATGAGAATAATCTAGATATTTATTTTACTGTCAATACTTTATGTTATGACCAAATATATGGTTTATCATGATGACATTCCATGTATATTTAAGAAGAATGTGTACTCTGCCTTTGCTGGATATAACATCCTAAATCTGTCACTCAAAGATAGAGAGCTGATATTGTATCTATACATATTTACTGATTGTTTTCCTAGAGATTCTGTGAAGTGTTGAGCAAAGGGTGTTAAATATCCTTCTGTGATTGTGAATTAACTATATTCCCCATTGGTCCTGTTACTATTTGCTTCATGTAAATGAAGTTTGCAATTATGCACATATACATTTACAATTGTTATGTCTATATGGTAATTTATTGACTTTATTATTGTGAAACGCCCCTCTTTACCTCTGGTCATAATTCTTGCCTTCAAGTCAAGTTATTCTGGTATTAAATATACCAACAGTGGCATTCTTATGTTCACAATTTAATTTTAATCTTAGCATTTTAAAGTATCTTAGCCATTGCATTTAAAGTGCACTCTTTTAGGAACTACCCTAGTGGTCCAGTGGTTAAGACTCTGTGCTTCCCATGCAGGGGGTGTGGGTTCAATCCCTTGTCAGGGAACTAATATCCCACATGCTGTGTGTCATGGCCAAAAACTGAAAAGAAATTAAAAAATAAATAAATAAGTGCATTCTTTTAGACAGCAAACAAATAGGTTCTGATATTTTTTAGTTGTATTTGTCAATCTCTGCCTGTAGTTGTAATTATAATTCCATACATATGTGCCTTTTTATACATAAAATGCCTTTTATAATTAATTTATTGATATGGTTTATTTTATTTTAGTATATTTTTACTGGCTTTCTAGTTGTCTCATCTGCTTTTTCCTCTCATTTCTGAATTCTTTTGGATTACTGTAATATTTAAAGTGCTCTATTTTAATTCCTCTATTGGGTATGCAGCTATAGGTATTCATATTTTCTGATTCTTTTGGAGTTACTATATACATTGTCAACTCACCACATCCTACGTGGAGGTCACATGTGCCAATACAAGTGAAATATAAGAAAGTCTCAAATGTAAAATAACTTTTATTCTTGTCCTTTGTGTGAATGTTATTTATTTTATAAGTACATTCATAAAAAAATACAAAGTTTGTTTGTTTGTTTTTTTTTGGTCTTACAATTTGTCTTCAAATTTTTTTTTAAAAGATGATCTTTTATGTTCACCCACAAATGACCATTTATTGTGCTCTTTTCCATCTGTTTTCATTTTCCTTTAGCAGGAAGAATTTCCTTTAACAATCTTTGTAGTGCAGATCTGCTGGGTACATAACCTCTCAGCTATTGCTCACACAAAAAACTTGTCTTTCACCTCCATTTATAAGTGAGATCTTGACTGGGTATTTTTTTCTTTTCCTTTCAGCACTTAAAAAATTTATTGTATAATTCTGATGTCAGTTGTTTTTGATGACAAGTCAGCCATCATTTGTTTTATTGCTCTCCTGCAGATAATGTGTCTTTTCTTTTCTCTGCCTGCTTTTAAGCTCTTTATTTTATCTTTGATATACAGGAGTGTGAATACATTTTGCCAAGGTTCAGTTCCATTTGTATTTATTCTTCCTGAGATTCATGTTTTTCTTGGTTGTCTAGGTTGACATTTTCCACCAAATTTGGGAAATTTTTGTCATTAATTTTTTATTTGTTTCGGGTTTTTTTCCAATTTCTATCTTCTCTCCCTCTGGGTCTAAAATTAAATATATTATAGAAAAAAAGTATTTTCACAGGTCATTGAGGATGCATTTATTTCTTTTCAATATATATTCTCTCTGCTCTTCATATTTGAAAATTTCTATTTGTCTATATTCAAATTAATGACCCTTTCTTATGTAGACTCCAATGTTATATTTTTAAGTCCAATATTAAGCCCCTTCAAGTGAGTGATTTAAATCAACTTTTTATTTTATAACAGTTTTATTTTTACTGAAACACAAAAAGGATAGTACAGAGACTTTCCACATAGCTCACACCCAGTTTCACCTATTATTAACAACTTACATTAATTTATTACAATTGATGAATGAAGACTGATGTATTATTGTTAACTAAAGACCATACTTTATTTAGATTCCCTTAGTTTTTACCAGATGCCTTTTTTTTTTTTTTTTTCCTGTTCCAGAATCCCATTCAGGACACCACTATACATTTAGTTGCTATGTGTCTTCTAGTTCTGATGATTTATCAGACTGTCCTAGTTTTTGATGACCTTGAGAGTTTTGAAAAACACTGGTCAGGTATGTTAGAATGTCACTAAATTGGTATTAGTCTTAACTGTTTTCTCATGATTAGATGGGGTGATGAATTTTACAGAGGAGTGCAAGAGGTAAATTGACATTCTGCTAACATTACAGTAAGGGTAAATACTATTAGCATGACTTAAAACTGTTAATCGTAAACTTGATCATCTGCTAAGGTAGTATTTCTCAGGTTTTTCAACTGTAAACTCAGTCTTTTTTTTTCCCCTTTTCATATTGTGCTTTTTGGAATGATGTTACTATGTGTAGTTCCTACTTAATGTGTGGGAAGTTATGCTTCACCCCCTTCAGGATAGAATGTCTACATAAATTATTTGGAATTCTTCTGCACAGGAGATGTTTCTATGATCTCACATTTACTTCATGATTGGTTTGTTTGCTCATTTATTTTTTCATTCATTTATATCAGTTTGGACTCATGGATATTTATTTCATACTTTGATTATGATACAATACTACGGTATATATTTTGTTGTTAAAATTGTCCCAGATTTGATTATTGGTGCTTGCAGTGGGCTCTGTGTCCCTTTGACATACCTCTGTGAACATATATTCTTTTTCTTTGGGCACTTCCTTATTTTTTGTGCTACAAGATATAAGATTAATGTAAGATAGTCTAGGCTCATCTTGTCTATTTCTTGCCCCAGTCCCACAGCCAGCTATTCTCCAAATATCCCTGATTCTTTTGATTAGAGAATGGTACGAGAAACCAAGATTTTAGTGTTAGCTGTTCTTGTTGCTGATGGGGTGTCATTGCTTCCCAGTCCTCTCAGCAAAGAAACATAAGAGTGTATACCAACTTATGTATATATACTTATCTGTATCTATCTCTCTGTATATTTCTATATGTGACCTTATCTGTATCTATACTAAGTTCAGTATAGGTTCCTACTGATGTCTCTCAGTCTAATTCATTACATATGGATAACTTAGCCTTCTCACTTGCTTGTCTGTACCTTCCACTCCAAGAGTCAGAAAACTGGCTCTCACCATCTGCATCCATTTACATAATTGTTCAATACCAGTGGATGTGTATAGTTTTTCCAGAGTTGTTAATATACATCCCTGTGGAAAACAACTTTATCAACTAGAGTACAGTGCTTATGTGCAGTTCCTTTTTGCTTTTAGTCTTACAAATCCCATTCATTCCCAAAGATGTATAGGTCACCACCTTCTCACTCCTCCCTCTTCAGTAACACGGTTTCATACATTTGTAATACAGTTGGATTTGGTAACATTACATTTTTAGACAAGATATTTCTCTACCTCCCAAGTGAACTTTTAAATTTTGTATACATTAGTGTTTACTCTTTGTGATGTAGAGTTCTATAGATTTTGAAAACTGAAAAGTGTAATGTATCCACCTTATCAATTTCATAAAGAATAGTTTCACTGCCCTAAAATACCTGCTATGCTTTATCTATTCAAGCCCTGGGATTCCTGATAACTACTGGTCTCTAGATCATCTCTACAGTAGTGCCTCTTCCATAATGTTGTGTGAATATAATCAAATAATTTGTGGCCTTTTCTGATTGGTATCTCTCACTTAGCGATATGCATTTAAGATTTATGCATGCTTTCTTTATAAATATTTATATGCTGTTTTTTGTGTGATATAGAATTTTAGATGGAAAGAATCAAAGAAGAACACTAAGATTTATGTTGGAGACTCTTAGTGAATTATGAATTGGGAAAAACAGGTGAAAATATAAATGTCCAGTAGTAGAGATTAGCTAAAGAGAGTCCATTCAAATATTGGAATAATATAAAATAGATAAATTTATAAATAAAATAATATTAAATAAGTAAATTATATTTAAAATAGCATCAAACATTAAGCTTAAAATGCATTGTAGAAATCTGTTTACTATGATAAGAATTTTGGTAAATACTTAAAAACATACGTTTATATGTTGTTTTACCAATATTACCTACTTCAGAGAATCATTGCATATGTTACAAGACAAGATGTGTGTGAATAATTTAATATACAAAATGCTCCAAGCATTCTTTAAATGTTAGCTCTTTTTATTATTAAAGAAAAAAATTGAAAATACATTAAATATAAATGGAACAGTAAAATTAGTCATTTTCAAGAATTTTTTCAAAGTAATTTTATAATCAATTTAAAAATTAATTTTAAGGTAAAATTATAAACAGGATTATGCAGTACAGTGGAATATCATTAACATAAAAGCAACATAAAATATTCTTATTATATTCATTAGCAAATTCATAGAGCTTCCAACAAGTTTCATCCTTTAAAAAACTGTATTTTTACAAATATTTAGATATAAGGAAGCAAAATTGTTCAAATGAGAAATATATTCCTCTGAATGTACCACATTGTGTGAAAGAACATATTTTTACCCAAAACATTCGCTTCTGTTTCTCCATTTTCTGAGATAATTGAGAAGTACAAACTTCTTCTGAACTGTTTTGGTGAATTTCTTGAAGACTTTGTTACAAATTGAATTTACTGTTGATTTAAATGTTCTGAATTGCAGTTTCCTCATTTTTTCTTTTACTGAACAAATCATACATAACAGGCTGACATTTTCATCTTTACTACAATCAGAGTTAAAATATAAGCATGACCATTACACTAGCTCATTAGAAAAAAATGTTACAAATCAAGTTCAATAATGTTTTTCTTTGCCCTTTAGCTTTTTTTTTCTTTTTTAGAGGGTATTTCAGTCTTAAATCACTTTATATTATTATTTACATTGTGAATACAATCTAATCTTTAAAAAAGTTTTTAGATTGTATAAACCAGTTTAGGAAATGTCTTAACTATAAGATTCTAATTTTCTTAAGGGGCCACACAATTGGCTGCATCATGTACTAAAAATCTGAGCAGTGGAGCAATATCCATGCAGGAGAATGTGAGGGTTTAAAGAGAGTTTACTGATAGAAGGTGCTTATAATCTAAATTGCATTTAACCTTCAGAAGCATGTTTGGTCCTTAAGTATATGGACAACTCAGTGGTCCTGATCGATTTCCTTTAAGGCTTGAACTGTGTCTCTTCCAACATGGTGCCTCCAAGGACCAGCAAAGACTCACCTCACAAATGGATGAGTGAGAGCCCTGCACCCCAATCAGGTCGTGCCTCCTACTCCATTTGCCCCTGGAGATTCAGAAGCCCTCACATCATATTTTCCTACACTTTATTTGGAGGGCACACCACATTCTCCTTTTAGAAAACCCCTATTTCACAGCCTTGGAGTTGTTTCAGAAGAAAAATGGTGGGAGCAATAATTTGGAGACCTTAAAGATGGTCCAGTTATGATTTTGTTCCACCTCAAAACAGATGGTTGGCACCTGAAGAAAGCATGTCACTGTGCATGTTCCCATCTGCCTGTGGTACATAAAGGCAGGTCAGGGTCGAAGTGTGCATCATCCTAGGACTGCACTGGAGGCCCCTTCTTGTTGAGGATGCAAAGCTGCATGACTTTCCTCTGAGGCAACCTTCCTGAATGCTTAAGTTTAAGTACTGGGCACTGAAGTATGCGGATGCTTTGTCCCCAGTTTATCTTAGAGCCCACAGCCAGTGGTTCCCAACTGGGGGCCATGAGCCCCACTGGAGGCATTTGGCAATGTCTGGAGACATTTTTGATTGTCACAACTGGAGGGGAAAGTGTTACCAGCATCTGGAGGGTAGAGGGTTCAGATGCTGCTGAACACCTGACAATGTACAGGAGAGCCCTCACAACAAAGAAGTGTCTGGTTCAACATTTCGAGAGTGCAGAGGCTGAGAAACCAAGGTCTATACAGATGCCAACCTGCTAGGAGAACACTTTTTGTCTTGAAAAACCAGTAAGCATACAAACATTTCCCCCCCAGTTCCAAGGAAATGCAGCTACAGAGAAAGAGCGATTATGCAACTATTTTTGTGTATGGCATAGAGTTTCCTTTAACATCACATACACACACACACACACACACACACACACACACACACACACATCCTTATTAGTGATGGTAGCCCATATCCATGGACACTTTTCTCTGCCCTGCAGGTTCCTCAAGGCAATTGTTTGCCCAGCACTGCACCCCCCTCCACAGGTGATGACACAGCACCGGGAGGCTCAGGAGCTACTCCCTGCAGGGGTCTCTGCTGGGAGCCCTGAGCTGGGCTTCCACCTGCATCCTCATGACCACACAGTTAGGACCCTTCAAAACCGCCTGGCTGCCTCCAGACATATGACAATGAAAATCTGCAGTCAGTGGTAATCAACTTATAAGAAAAGTTCAAACAATTGGACATTTTGTCTTTTATTATTGATCTAAAGTTTATTTTGTTATTGTAGTTTATCATTTATAAAAGAACATGGCATGCTTTATACACTTTACAGACGTTGTCTATTTCAAAGCATGTGTGCTTTCCTTCCCCTAGATCTAATGGCTGTTCCCTCAGTTTGCAAATCTGCCAAGTTTTTTGTTGTTCTACCTCAAGATAATATTTATACTTCAATAAAAAAATAAATTAAAAAAATAAACAAAAGATAATATTTTTTTTTAAAGTTTTGAGAAGATGGCTTTTTCCAAAGTTTCTCTAGGTCTGTTTTGCAAATACCAAATACACTATATTTGATATTTTACCAAGAACTAGTGATTTATACTTGAACTTTTAAACAATTCTTCACATGGGGCTAATCTGTATATTAGTTCAAGGATAGTGCGATTAATGGGGTAAAGGAGAATCAGTACCTCAAAATTGAATGTAATGTTTAATACATATTATATTGGGTCATATCAATATTAAATCAATCATCATAATTTTGCCTATAAGTAATATCTTCCTTAGAGGAAAATCATTTTTCTTTAAAGTAGGTTCGAATTCTTTTAAGAAAACTAAAGTGTTTGTAGATAAATTATCATAATATATCAGATCTGGTCCCTAAAACTTCAAATATATATACTTTTGTTAACTTTTGCTGTCTTTCACCTCCACTTGTCAACGCTCACCCCATCATTTCTCTCTTGCCACTTTTCCTAAGAATTTTAGAAAGTTGTTTATTCCTCGGTGGTTTTCTCCTTTCACCTGGAAAAACACGACGGGGTCAAACTGATTCTCAAGAAGCAATAGTGGCCCCAACTCAAATCTACCCTCCTCACCTGCACAGATCTGTCCTTGTCACGCGCTTTCCACAGCCAGTGCTCCTGAAGCTTCCGACCCATGTCCCTTGTCTTCATCCTTCTCAGAAGCAGAGTCTTCTCTTGGATTCCCAATGGAGCTCCTTTTCATACCAACACTGCCTTCGAGATCTGTGCCCTGGAATCACCTCACTTCCATCCATCTTCTTTTAATACAGACTCCCGGGGTAACCATTTTTGAGGTGAATTTCAGCATGCAGTCTCCTTCTCCAGGTTCTTCACCAGGACGTTCCAACTCTTCTTTCTTTCAGGGGGCTTGTGTGTTCAGTACAAGATTTCTTTCTCAGAGCCCTGTTTCCCAAGCCCTTGTGCATGCTTACCTTTGCCCAAAGGTTTTTTAAAGTAACCTGTTGCAGTTGCATCTATCTTAATAACCAGGGGACCAGAGAACAAGCGTTCCCCACCTTGATGCATCTACACCCTCCCCAAGCTTATGAAAGATTGGCTTAAAGTCCCACAACCTGTGCGGAACATGGCAGGTAGGTGGTGTGTTATCTTGGGTTTCCATGACACTGACTGGGTCTCTGTGACACTTCAAGTAGATACTGTGTCCCTATCCTGTGCTTAACACTGCCCTAGATCATAAAAGGTAATGCAGGTGTATTTATTTTACTGACCATGAATGCCACCATTGTTGGACTAAGCACAGTGAGAATTAGGCATCAGGCAATTTTTTACCACCTCAACAAGCAAAATAAATTCCCCTTCCAAATGCAAAACAGGCAAACCCTCTGAGAAGCAGAGAGATGCTGTGCACACAGCTGGGTATTATATCTGTGGAGGGTGATGGTTCAGACTCTTAGGAGCAATGAGGATGCTCTGTGCCTCGAAGAACCCCACCTTTGTCTGCCCCAGAAAACCTGGGTGAGACACACTTCCTGAAAGGGGCAAAGAGCTTTGGTTCCCACGTCATAACCTCTTTTGATATTCAGTCTTCTAAGGAGGATCTCTAACCTGAAATCCATCTGATTTCCCCACCCCTGAAGTCCCAGAAGGGTTGCTCTCTTTCGCTAGAAGATTTATAATGGGTAGACCAGAGCAAAAAGAGAAAACCACACCATCATGGTTGGAAAGATGTCTGGGGTTCTTTAAAAATAATGGTGTGCTGGGATGAAGGGGGCGAAGTTGGTGTTCAAGTCCCCTGTGGGTCTGAAATCAAGCTTACTCTGGTCAGATTGGGACCAGCTCCAGGGGCTGGTAATCTGATCGTCTTTCTCATTTTCATGCTGTGTTTTCTTCAGAGTCCCTTCTCCTGGTTCCAGCCTGCGACTGTGTGATAAGACACAAGAAATTTAGTCATCATGGCTGCACTAAAGGAGCTCAAGGGAGGGATTATGACATCCCATAGCCCTTACATTAGCCACGGACAGGGGTGGCTCTACTGTGATTACAGGTTGCTACACCACGATGGTTTTCTCCTTCTTTGTCTGCTTGTGTATATATATATATATATATATATATATATATATATAGCCTGTTTTATTTATATATTCACTTCCTAAAAAGGAAGCTTTGAAAGTTTAACCCAG
Organism: Physeter macrocephalus; assembly: GCF_002837175.3. Classification (NCBI taxonomy): domain Eukaryota; kingdom Metazoa; phylum Chordata; class Mammalia; order Artiodactyla; family Physeteridae; genus Physeter; species Physeter macrocephalus. The sequence continues at coordinate 18,611,766 of NC_041221.1, read as the reverse complement.
AAATAGTCATCATCACAATCAGTGCCCTCCATCTCGGCATGAGGCTCTCCAAACTTGTACACCCAGACGAGGCTCCACTCCTCCCCAACATGGGCTAGATCACTGTCAAGGACATTATTGGGAGTGCTCATCTGTGTTCTGTCTTTATTAGGAAATGCAGACTGTGGAAGCTGAGCAAATCAACATGGAATACAGAGAGGGCACCAAGGGGAGCAGCATTTAGGGAAAATAGAATGAATTGCAGAGGCAAAGCAGGCAGTGTTCTTTCCTGTCACTTGGGGATGTGCAAGATTATTTGCAAAGAGCCCACTTCTAACAATGGTTGATACCTCCTCTCAAGTCTGCTGGACAAAATATGGACATGCCTCCAACAAGACCTCAGTTTACTAAGTCTTCACATTGTAGATCTTTCCATTGAAACGTTTCATTCCCCTTTTTAATTCTAGCAGTTAAAAGAAAATAGAACAAAAAAGAAATAGTACTAATTAACATTTAAAAATATATATATTCAATTTTATTCTGGGGAGACAATTTAAAAACAGCCAGAAAAGACTACAATTTTTCTCTATAAGGAAGAAAGTACGAAGTAGTGTAAATAGGATACACAGAGAGAGAAGACAAAATGTACATGCCATTGTGTATCGCCAGAGGGTTGCTGTAATTTTCAAGTAGTTGCAAATCATAGTATGAAAATTTAATTGTAAATAAATGGAAATGAATGTTGACTGCAAATCTCAGTTCAGAGCCATGTACCAGAAGAGCCTAGATGCCAGTCTGCCATTGAAGAGTGCCTGAACTTGGGCGCAATGTCTCACCTGTAAACAGATATAATTATGTCTTCCTCAGAAGGTTTTGATGAGGGTTTAATTAAGTGCCATAATACAAGTTAAGCACTGGTAATGTAGTAGGAGCTCATCAATACCACGGTTACCAAAATGCCACCGTGGTTGCTCAGGATTCAGGAGAAAAATGGAGTGCGAGCTCAACTTGATTGGGAGCCAGGGGGGAAAAAAAAACAAAGAAACAAAACAAAACAAAAAAACACAGGGTGAATCCCTGAATCTATTGTACCAACTCTGAAATGGCTTTGATGCAGGACTGATTTGACGTCTGCTCCAAACTTGCTCGCTTTCTCTCTCTCCCTCTTTCTCTCTTTTTGTTGTATAAATCAGACCATACCCTGGTTGGTGGCCCCTATTTCTCAGCCCTAGGAACACTATGTCTATTAGCATCTTCCCTGACTCTTCCAGGTTAAAGCATCCTGCTGGCCACCATGCTTTGCCGTCTGCTGCAGAATTACATTCTCCTTGTTGTTGATGCCTAAGCTCTGCGGTTGGGGAATTCTAGCCTTCCCACTGGTACCTGGAATTCCCATTTCATGTCAGCATCTCTTATGGGCAACCCAGACCTATGGCTGAGAGCCACCACTGAGTTTCTCAAAGACACTAATCTAAGTAAAGAGCCCACTCTGAGGCCTTGTAGGGATCTGAATAGGGGCCCTTGTTTGCTCTATAATAAGCTCATCTCCCAGCGCCACCTCCCTGAGCCTCTGTCCTTCACCTCAACACCCTGGCAGGGAAGTTCCAGCTTCTCTACTCCATTCATTCCAGCTCATCTATTGGTCCACGCTTTAAGAAGCCACATGGCAAGTATATTAAGATTCTTCTTGGTGTCCTAGACCAGATGTTAAGCCCCAAGTAACAAGGACTGCTCCTGTGTCAGTAAACTCTCTCTTGCACAGATTTACATTCTGCCCTTCCTAGTCTAATGCCTTCAAGGTCATTCCTGCATGTTGTCCATGTGCTGGAAGAAATCTGCAATTCTTTCAGTTAGTAACCTCTCTTTTCCAGAGCAGGAAACATAATTCCCTGCTCACCTGTGCTGTGACATGAATGTGGTTATTGGTCTGGAAGAAATGAGAAGAAGTGTCAAAGGTCAGGCTCCTAGGGAAACAATTTCTGAGACTGAGATGGGAAATCAGTTTCCTGGGGAGCGCTCTCGGAAACAAAGTGTGTGCAGGGGAGGGGAGCAGCCTTGAGCAGAGAGAGGAGCTGTGCTACAGAACTAATCCAGCAGAGGCTTTAATTGGTCCTGGGGAGCTCGGATGCTGGCATGACTTTTCAAAGTTGTACCAGCTGGGGCAAGTGGCTTTCGGACTCTCTCACGGACATGGCATTGTATTTACACTCTCTCGGGAAGGGGTCAGGACTTTGTGCTGGACACCATCTCAGCTGAGCACAATTCCTGCAGAGCAATCAGCTGAGTCCTCAGCAAGTAGCAGCACTGACCCAGGCCAAGGGAATGGAGGGTTTGGCCCTGTTGAGGATTTTGGGTGGTGTGTCCAAATCTACCACGTGGCATCCACTGCAGTCCACACTTTGTACCCCTTGAGCCCATTTGTTTGTTTTTATAGTGAGTTCATCCCATTGAAAACAGTGGCTCCAAGATTCTAGCTGGCTGTACCTCCTGGGAAAACTTACAAGAGGAAGTTCAGCCTCTGCCACTGCAGGTGGGCTTCCTCACTGCCCCCTGCACTGGCCATCCTAGAGTCCCCTCCCCCTGTCCATACTGCTGCTGGCCACACGTCCTTCTGAGGCTGTGGTGTGCCTCAAAGACAAGAGTAGGGAGGGGAGCTGCGACAGATGAGCCAAACCTGTTTCCCAACATCTGGGATGTAACAGCAGCTCTTCTCTTGCTAGGAGGGTGAACTTCCCCTTGCCTGCTGGTCCAGCACCACCAGGACTCTGAGTGATGGAAGATGCAGCTGTGGCATAGGGTTGAATGAATAGTCTCTGGGTACCCTAGTAAGAAGTGTTCACCTTTGGGAACCATGACCTCATGCCCACAGAACCTGAAGTTGTGGAGGATGGAGGAGGAGCAGAGACTCCCCCAAGTCTTGAGAGCATTGGTGAGTGGGGCACTTCTGACTTTCAGCCTTTGAGTCCATGTGCCCAAACTTTGCCTTCTTCACAGGGACCCGGCCTTTACTCCTGTCAGTTGATTAGGGCTGTGAAGCTGGCTCAGCCTGAAAACTAGGTCGTGTTGACTTTTGCTGGTGTAGACCAGCTCCCCGATGCCCCAGTTTTCATTTCTTTTGGTTGGACAGTTGGGCACAGTTCTTCTTGACCACCATCTTGGCTCCTGGGGCCACCTGGTTCTACTAACCATCCCCATCACTCCCTCTGGGTCAAGTTCCCCTGATTCAAAGACTGACACCCACTACAAATCAGCAGCTCCTCCCACCACAGAGGCCGGGAACCACATCCAACCCATGCACTGTCCCAGGACCCGTGTTTGAGTTTGCTCCACTGTTGCCACCTTGAAATTCTTAACAGATTTAATGGAGGCCATGCATTCTCATGTTGGGCTCTTCAAGTTATAACTGTTCCCGAGAACACAAATAGGGGCAAAAGGTACCTGCTGGAGGATCAGGATCCTTTGTGTGATGGGAGAAGCCATGGCCACGGATTAGGATCCCAGGGAGAATGTGAGAAGGGAGGGCAGAGGCCTGAGGGGAGCCTGCAAGGACCAGAGGCAGGGCGGGCAGAGTCTACAGAGAACTCTGAAGGGAGGATGTCCACACAGAGCCCTGCGGGGTAAGCATGTCACAAAGGAGACTGTGACAAAAGGCCTGAAGTGGGGGCAGGTGACATTTAGTAAGAAAGGACTAAAATGTGACCTTTCCATTTGAGAAGGAAAAATCCCTAACCTCAGCGGGAGCCATTGCAACTGGGTAGGGGGCTCGGGGCATTGGGGAATGGGAAGGGAGACTTGACAAGAAAGAGAGGACCAGGGAGCACTTGGTCAGGGGCGAGTTTGTGACTGGAGGACATTTAGTGCGCTCTGAGGACAGGAGAGTGTGGATATGTGTGCGTGTGTGTGTGTGTGTGTGTGTGTGTGTGTGTGTAAGATCCGGTCTTACAGGTAGTTTATATATATATATATATATATATATATATTTTTTTTTTTT
>NC_041221.1:18597141-18606627 GCF_002837175.3 Physeter macrocephalus | reverse complement strand
AGTTTATATATATATATATATATATATATATATATTTTTTTTTTTTTACAATTGTATGTTCCCTAAATTGACCACCTTTTCCTGCCCAGAACATTTTATTTTAACTTTTTATTTTATATTGGAGTATAGTTGTATAACAGAACATTTCAAATTTAACGAAACTTCTGACATATCTATGCCCTCATCCTCTGCAGACTTCCCCCTTTCATAAACACTGGCAGCAGTTTTTTTTTTCTTCCTTAAGGCAAAAACTCAAATGACAAAGCAAAACATAAGCCTTCCAAGCTCAGCGAATGGCTAAATTTATCAATGTTCTCTCAGTTTACGTGAAGTAGGAAGCTGAACCTTAATTGGTGTGTTTTGTTTATTTTTCTTGGTTTATTTGCCTCCATCCAAGGGAAATTTATCACAGTACAAAGAATTATATCTCCAAAGCTTTATGCAGTTAACTATATTTCTTGGTGAAAACCCCAGGCTTGATAATCCACTCTTTTTAGGGTCTAGTTTAAAGGTCATTTCTTGTTTATGGTTTTGTTTCGTTTTTGAGGCTGTCACGGTGGAGATGTTAAGAAAACCTTAGAAGCAGGCCATGAAGGAACACTCTTTCTCTTTCTGGCATCAGAAAGGATGGGAAAGGTTGTATGACACTGTTGGTGAGTTCTAGGTCATGGCCACTCTAGTAAGAAAAAATCAAAATGTATTCCAACAGGTTCAGACACAACTCTGCTTGTATGTTGTAGGCAGTGCGTAGGCTAAATGTTTTACCGCAAAAATAGTTCCATTATCCAGAGATACTGTCAGCATGCACATTTTCATTTCATGTGATGCAGATATACACAAACAATGGATTCTGAGGTCTACACTAAACTCTTGGCATTGAACTGTATTGTGATGAACTTCTTTTTTAATCGCAGTGTTACGGTTTCAGGAAAACTGCTTTCTGTTTCTGGAGGAATAAGATGTTTAGTCTTAGCCTAGTGAAATATTGATAAGGCTCTGATTTGCAATGATTTTCTGTCTTCGCTGATTTTTGCAGTCTGTAGTCAGTTCACATTTCCCTGTGATTTACACACATCCAAAGTCAGGGGAAATTAGGCCAGAGCTGTTTCACGGGTGCCCACAGTGACAGCGATGTCCCCAGATATAGGAATTTGCCATTACATTGCTGCTTTATTTGGTCCACCATAAATATTTCATTCAGCCCTAAACGAGGCAGCTATTCAATTCACAGTGATGAGGTATATATGGTGAGATTGTCTGCAGTTCATTCAAAGCATACTAACTTTTAAACTGACTTGTTTAAAATGTTTTAGTTATTTTAGATGATCAAATTTTTTTAGGAAAATGTACCTTTGCTGCATTTTGCAAATTAAATATTCATTGAAACCATATGAAATTGCCAATATTTGACCATTTTGACATACTAAAAGGCAATTTCTTATAGTTCCACCTAAATTATATTTCCTGTTATGCATGTGAGAATAAATGCGATCATGAAGAATTTATAATAGAGCTTATAGTTTTAATGGAGCAAATAGTAACTTATTGGAAGCACTTTAATTAGGATCTTTTGTTTTAGTGAAATTTTCTGCACTTGATGTTGAAACTGTAATTTTTAATAGAAAAAGACTACAGGAGATAGTGAACCAGAGGAAAGACTCTTCCACTCTTTTTTTTTTAATTTTTATTTTATATTGGAGTATAGTTGAATAACAATGTTGTGTTAGTTTCAGGTGTACAGCAAAGTGATTCAGTTATATATATATGTATATATATATTATATATATATATATATATATATATATATATATATACATGTATCTATTCTCTTTCAAATTCTTTTCCTATTTAGGTTATTACAGAGTTTTGAGCAGAGTTTCCTGTGCTATACAGTAGGTCCTTGTTGGTTATCTGTTTTAAATATAGTAGTGTGTACATGTCAATGCCAAACTCCCAATATATCCCTCCCCCCACCCTTAACCCCCGGTAACCATAAGTTCGTTCTCTAAGTCTGTGAGTCTGTTCTGTTTCGTAAATAAGTTCATTTCCCCTCTTAAAGACTGCAGAATTATATTATTGAAAGACCCAACAATTACATAGTTTCCAACTTCAAAATAAGCCAAAATTCTGACTGAAATAAATATCTTGCGTTAAGTCAAATGTGTTAATCTGTATGAAGTTTTTGGTTGTTTAGTGACTTGTTTTGGAAACTTCACAAAAATAGCAATTCAAATATTTATACTTTTAACAATTGCAGCCAACATCTTTTAAGCACAAAATCGGACGCATGCCAATGTCATAAGTATTCACTTATTATGTAGCACAGCACAGTCCATGCAACAAATAATATTATTATCACCATTTTACAGCTGGAAAAAACGTGGCATGTCAAAGATATGAAACTTGTAGAAATCACACAGCTGTTTATCACGGTAAACTTTGGGATTAAACTCTGTGCGTGTATGTGTATTTAACTCTAGATATTTCAAAATAGTGTTTATTTTGCTGTAATATGTAGAGAAGGTTCTAACTTGCATCACATTTGTAAATTCCCAAGGTTATTGTAACACAGAGAAACATCAAATAGCCTAAAGAAAAATACTGTAGGATGGAGGGAAAAAAACGGGGGCCTTGAGAAAAATATTCCTGCCTCTAACCCTACATGAAGAAAAGACAGGAGGAAACAGACTCCAGTGCATTGGTTAGCTCAGGCCCTGCCCTCCCTACGAGGAATGGGGTTAGGCCATTGACCCAGATCTCAGAGTGAAGGGTGTCCCTGGTCCCTGCTTAAACCCCGGTGCTGATGCTCTCTGGCTGGGAGACTGAGTTAATCATGAGACCTTCACATAAGTGTAATGATGTTTTGAGATGATCACACTTGATTTCATTACAAGATGATTGGGTGCTGGTTCAGCAGAGAAGAGGAAAGAACATGAATGGATGTGAGAAGAAAGAGCCCAGTGGGGTGAGGGACGGACTTGGCCTCTCGGTTCCCCAAGAAGGAGCCGTGAATGGGGACTTAGTCCAGCTGGCCAGCACAGCCTTACGGCCCTGTGGCAGCTCCCCACCAGGAGAGACTCACATCTGTAGTTTTTAATAAGCACGTGTCAGTTCTCTTCTGTCTTTTTGAGGATGTGGCCACAGTCTTAAGCAAAGGCCATTAATCACTGCATTTCCATGTTGCGGTGACGCTGGCCTCGTATTGCAGAGACCACTGGTCTCTCCTGCTATGTCAGGTGCACACTTGGGCCCAGCATGACAGGCAGGATGATAATCATCATCATCTAATTACACTGCCCACTGCCAGCGTTTGACTTTGTCCTTCCAGAGTGAGTTCTCTCAAGAGGGATTAGGGCAGCTGCCCTGTGTCTTCATCGGGCCGGGGAAACAGCTGTGCTGCTGTGGCCAACATCAGGACCCCTGGAGGCTGACAGGCTGTGTCTTTGACCTATACAAGGAACTTGAGTTTGGGGTTTGTTCGTTTCCTTCTGACTCTGACGTTCTTGTTGTCACTTGGATGTATGTGCATATTTCACACAGGGGAACCCATTCCCGGAGGCATAGCCCTCAGCTTCTCTCCTTTCCTCTCTCCGGTTCCGCATTTCGTCCTGCAGTGCCCTTCACTGCAGGATCCACACTGCAGCCACACAGCCCCTCCCATGAAGAGGGAGGGAGGGAGGCCACTGATTGCAAAGTGAGGTGGGAACCGCTTGAGTCTAGCACCCCTAGGACAGCAGCCTCAGCCAGGGCCACGCACGGGCTGGGATGCAAGTCCCTCATGGAAGCACACAGAACCATTTAGAGGAAAAAACGGGCTGTCCCTTCCAGAACAGTCTCAGAAGCCGAATAGGGACCACAAATTGTATCATTCAAGCACCGATATCAGAGGATTGCTCAGCGTGGGGTCGGGTGCTTCTCTAGAGATTAGGATTTAGGATTTTTTAAATACTCAGGAATTCCTAAATTATTACTCTACCAAGTTTAAGTTAATTATCTTTTTTATTTTTTCCTGTTTTTCAGAGTCCAATCATGATATAGTTTTATTTCATTTTATTTATTTTGCTTTTTAATTTCTTTTATTTTTCTATTTTTAATTTATTATGCATTTTGTGTTTACTGCTTTATGTATTTATTGTATTTTTTTATTTTATTTATATTGTCTTATTTTAAAAATTGTCACATGTTACACTGTGACACCTTAAAGTGCACAGAAAGCCACATCCCTGCCTGGATCACAGGCCCCTTAAAGACGTGTTATTCTGCTTGATTTGAATCTCTGACACTTAATGTTTTGTAGGTAAATTGGCTTGAATTTCAACTGCAGTAAAGTCTAATATAATAATTTTGCCAAAGTGACAGACCAAGCTATCAATCCCATGATGATCTAATAGAAAGGCGATCAGTTTTCAAAGATGACACTTCTGGTTCTTGGAATCTGTTTAACAGCTTGGAAGATATAAAGGACAGAGACCAGTGGTTTCAACTGCAGTAAAGTCTAATATTATAACAATTTTGCCAAAGTGACAGACCAAGCTATCAATCCCATGATGATCTAATAGAGAGGCGATCAGTTTTCAAAGATGACACTTCTGGTTCTTGGAATCTGTTTAACAGCTTGGAAGATATAAAGGACAGAGACCAGTGGTTTCCTTGTTTTGTTTTGTTGGAATTTAAATCACATTGTGTAAAAGCAGGTACAATACTAACTGCACAGCACCCGCACAAAATCTGCTCTAAGTTTGTAGCCATCAGTACAGGGAGCAGGATTCAATATCTCATAGGACGTCTAAGCATTTCCATCATCGCTGCTCGCTGCCGGGTGCTTACCTGCTTTGTTTCCGCAGCCACTTTATAATAGCACTCCTGAGCCCCATCACTATACAGGTTCACACTCTAAAATGAAACTATAAATTTCAATTTGGAGAAAATAAGCCCTCATTTGGGTTCATATGTTTTAAATAACACATTACCACTGGCCACCTCAAGTCTGCATTTCTAATGTTATTTTATGCATTTGACAATAGATGTTCCATTCGGCTTGGGGAGGGGGGGTGGCTGCGTGAGGGATGGAGTCTGCTTAAAATGTAGGAATTTATTAGAGCTGTCAGTCAGTGCTGACAAGAGACAAATGATTTCTGAAGATATTTAAGACATCTGTGTATGCTCCATTGTCTGCAAGTTCTGAAGTTTCAGAATTCCATCTTCAAAACCTCTTCAAAATATTGTCTCCACATTTTAAGGGCCTGAGAAACAAAGCAGAGCGCCAGCTCTAGAATATGTCATGAAGATATTTCAGTACAAAGCTCGAAGGGTAGGGAAAGCTATGGAGAGGGATGCTAGATGCCCAGAGGGTAGCCCAGGCTGGGATGACCACTGTGGTTCCAGTAGCATCCATGCCACCTGCCCTGTTCCTTTCTACAAAGCTAATTAAGGGGCTTCCCTGGTGGCACAGTGGTTGAGAATCCGCCTGTCGATGCAGGGTGCACGGGTTCGTGTCCCGGTCCGGGAAGATCCCACATGCCGCGGAGCAGCTGGGCCCGTGAGCCATGGCCGCTGAGCCTGCGCGTCCGGAGCCTGTGCTCCACAACGGGAGAGGCCACAACAGTGAGAGACCTGCGTACCACAAACAAACAAACAAACAAAAAGCTAATTAAGTTACATGTATGCCACTGCAAAGGCAGGAAAGGTTATCCTGTGGATTTGCTTTCTTTCCAGGTTTGATTGTGGGTTTGTTTCCAATAATGTTTCGATCCTTTACTATTCTGTAAAATGGAGAAAATTTGATTAAAAAGGATCATATATAAGAAGCTATCATTCAGACCTAAGTCATGGTAAATACACTCAGGTAATATTTCTCTTCCTCTCAAAATAGCCACCCTAAATAGCAGAGGGGTAAAATATATTTTAAAAGCAAATCAGTAGATTTGTATGTGTGTATCATGTACGGTTTATGATAGAGTGATTTTGGGTGGAAGATCTCTGTGTTTTATCTGACGCATTTTTCAATATCATGAACATTTGCATTGAAATCATCATTGTAAAATATAGGTTGGTAGGTAAAATGCTGTTATTTTATAGCTACATCCCTGTCATATTCGGAAGTGAGAGACAGGCATGATTTTGAGGCAGAGAATAAGCTGCACCTCGGAAATTTGAGAACCACTGTTTTCATAAGCACCAGCCAGAGGCATTTACTTGATTCATCAGCAAGTGAAATTTCAGCCAAGTGGAGCACTGTCATCAGATCAGTGACTGGGAGTGCTGACTTTAAAGGGCTCCATCTCACCGCTTCTGTGCATTGCCTTTGCCATGTCGCTTGGCTGCTCTCTCCCTAAATGGGGGCCTCTATTTCCCCTCCCTTTGAATCAGGGTGACCTCACGACCCACTGTAGCCAATAGAAAGTGGGAGAAGTGATGTCCTGGCAATTCTGGGCCTCAAATAGCTGTGCGCAGTCTCTATCTTTCCTGGTGCCTGACAGCATTGATGTAAGAGGGAAACCAGACTAACCTCTAGAGAGAAACTCATCATCCTAGCCCGAGGAGTCAAGACCAGTCTGCAACGGCCACCTGCACCAATCCCTGTTTGATCATAGAGGCAGAAGTCTGCCCCACTAGCCTATAGGTGTCTGAGTAATGATAAATGTTTATTGTTTGATGTCCTTGAGTCTGGGGATGTTTGTTATACCATAACTAACTTATACATTGTCACCAGTGTTTTGATAACTATCACTTACTAAAATCACATAACGTACTGAATGTTTTTTATACAGTCATTGTTTTAATTAATTTTTTGAAAATCCCTTAAGGAAGATAATACCATCCCCATTTTAGAAATGAACAGACTGAGGTTAAAATTTTTGTCAGTATAATTGAACATATGTCTGTGTTATTATTAGTTTTAGGGGTCCAGCTTCCTCTTTCTACCATGTAGTGCTGCCCCACTAAGGATTGGAATTCATCTCATGACTTTACCCAAAAGGTCTTATGATAACATTTCCTCACTGTGTGAACATCAGGCCCTGCTCTGCATCTTGCCCTGTGAACAGCTGGCTCCAGGAATGGTAGCTCCTCCCCTTCAGCTCCCAGCTGGCTCTCCTCTTCCTTCTGCTCCTAGTGGCAGTGGGGAGATCCAGACATCAAGCTAGCAGTTGGGACGTGTACCCATATCGTTTCCCACCCCTTCAGAGAGTGATTTGATTAGTCGTGATGAGCCCTGGACTTCTGGCCTAGCACAGAATCATCCAACTTCCTCTGTCAGCGGCCACATAGTACAACACATTGTTTAGTGTGTGAGGGAAGTGGGTGTGGTAGAAGTGACATCATTCATGATTTCCTGTAGTTAATAAGTCACTGCCTGAGGCAAGAACCCACTGCTATAAGGTCCAGCCACACTGTTCTCCATCACATCCGGGACTTTCTTGAAGGAAAATATAGAGTAGGTGTCTCTTGGTACATTTTTCATAGAGCACCTGGTTGGTCTCTGTCCTTGACATCAGGGCAGGGTTAGATGTAACTGTTACTAAATACATACACATGCACTAACACACAGAACTTACAAGATTGGGCAAGATTGTCTCCTGCTTAATTCTTAGATAAAATTGTCTGTTTAGATCTGCATGCATCCCTGTGCATATACTGTCCTTGGAAATTCCAAGATAAAACTGGTTTAAGAAAAAAATAATAAGTTTTCATAAAACACAAATGTGCCTTAAAATGTGAGGGAAGTGGCTGTGGTAGAAGTGACATCATTCATGATTTCCTGTAGTTAATAAGTCACTGCCTGAGACAAGAACCCACTGCTATAAGGTCCAGCCACACTGTTCTCCATCACATCCGGGACTTTCTTGAAGGAAAATATAGAGTAGGTGTCTCTTGGTACATTTTTCATAGAGCACCTGGTTGGTCTCTGTCCTTGACATCAGGGCAGGGTTAGATGTAACTGTTACTAAATACATACACATGCACTAACACACAGAACTTACAAGATTGGGCAAGATTGTCTCCTGCTTAATTCTTAGATAAAATTGTCTGTTTAGATATGCATGCATCCCTGTGCATATACTGTCCTTGGAAATTCCAAGATAAAACTTGTTTAAGAAAAAAATAATAAGTTTTCATAAAACACAAATGTGCCTTAAAAAAGAAAACTAATTCCCCTTCTCAGAAAGCTCTGTGGAGGAAGAGAGTAGTTTCATCTTTAAAAATCTGTAAATTGGAATAATCATGTGTTCCCTTTGCTCTCAGTTTTCATTGCATATGGTCCAGCTTGTGGACCAAGGATGGAAAAATGAATACTGATGTCCTCATTTTATCACTTTTTAAAATAAAAAAGGCTTGCACAGAAAAACATTAATAGGAATCACAAGGCATTCTGTCTGAAAATAAAGGCATGTTCTCCAAGATTCACATGTTGATATTATAGTTGGAGAGAATGTTTTCCACCAGCAGAAACCTCTGTTACACACTCTCCCAAGAGTAGCTCAAATGGTCTGAATCCAGACTTTATTTTGAAGTGAGAGGAACAAATTGGCTTAATAGGCAGCCATTTGTGGCCAGATGAATTGACAAAATATTTAGGCATGCAAGGATCACACGTTCGTTGAGGAAAAGAATCATTTACTTTTAAACTACTGTGAGACTAAAGAGAAGATGGAGTGGTGGGTGGGGTGCTTTCTGTGTAAAATATTGCACTGGGTGGAGGAGGGGGACTTGTTCCTCCATGCCCCCCCTACTCCTGTTGCCTCACCCTCCTCCACCAGGAGACAGGGCCCTTGTGCCCACATCCCACCTCCATCCTCACCTCCTAGCTGGTCTTTATTAAACTGAACAGATTGTTCATTTTTGCTAAGGAGCCACGGTCTTACCCCAGGGGTATTTGCATTTTAAGAGCTGTCAGAATTTTAAGCAAAGATGTGATATTCAGATGACAGCAGTGGAAGAAGGATGCTCTGCTCCCTGGAAAACCTGGTGATTGCAGGCACTGGGCTTCCTCCACCAGCCCCAAGATGGGTGCACCTGCCAAAACCGATGCTCGCCTTTGTTTTATAGCTTTTGCCACCAAGGTTGAGTGGCAATCTCAAATCAGGATCTCTACAGAAAATCTTTTTGCCACGAAGTTTCCTGATTTTCAGTTTCTCTCTTCTTCTTTGCTCACATGTCACTGAATTCTAAAGTATGCTAAAGGTGGAAAGAGCTCATCAGGAGGATGGACTGAAAACCCTTCACTTTACAGATGAGGACACAAAGAGGTTGCAAAGTCAGGGGACTTGTCCAGGCTCCCTGGGGGGCTGGTCCCTGCAGAGCAGCATGCGGACCAGACCTCTGAGTGCCATGCAGTCTGCCCTCCTTGGCATCAGCTCCAATGACCTCCAGCAGGCCAGCATTCCAGGCAAAATGTTGAGAATGATCTAAACCCTGCAGACCTTACCAGTGCCTTTGTTCTGAAAAAAAAAAAAAAAAAAAAAACCAAAAAACAAAAAACAGAGA
>NC_041221.1:18588693-18597119 GCF_002837175.3 Physeter macrocephalus | reverse complement strand
ATGTTGAGAATGACCTAAACCCTCCAGACCTTCCCAGTGCCTTTGTCCTGAAAAAAAAAAAAAAAAAAAAAAACCAAAAAACAAAAAACAGAGAAATAGTATTACTGCGTTGCTCAGAAGGAGGCAAATAAAGAGCTTGGAAAATCTGAGCAGAACATATGAAAAACATACAAAATAAGTTTATGCTTAATAACGGACAATGGTGATGGTGTGAATGGTGCTTGCTGCTTGAATCCTTTAAGAGCCATTATGTCCTAATAACTTCACATCCTTGATCTTGCACAGGGAGAAACCATGGCTCTGACTCATGCCCTTCCAAGCTGTTTCATGAAGACAAAGCTGAATGTTTAAAGAGGAGCACAAGCTTCATGCAGATATACATACAAATATTGAGTGTTTTTATGATTCACATTTCACATCCTCATTTCCTCCAAAGGTGTGACACAATGTTTGAAAAAAAAAAAAAAAAAACAAGAGAAAGAGGCATGTATAATAAGATCTTTAAGTGGAAATTTTTTAATGGCTATAAAAGACAGAAAGGGGCAGAAAATTTTCATCAGAAATATCTGTTGTCATTTAGTTACAGTGCATTTATTTCTACATTTCCCTGGCTACAAAGTCAAGAAGGAAATTGGATATGCTATGATTTACCATGTCTGATGGAAGGGAATACACCTGCTCATCAAGGGAGGTTTTGTCATCAAACCCAAGTCTGGGTTCCCATCACACAGTGAGACAAACAAGCTGAAATGTCACAGTTTAGAGCAGAGAAAGGCTTGCAATGGCCAAACAAGGAGGAAGGGTGGCTAATACTCAAAGGACCTGAATTCCCGGATGGTTTTCAGGGAAGAGTTTTTAAAGGCAACATTTGGGGTGAGGGCCGCAGGGTGTGTGACTTTCTTCTGATTGGTTGGTGATGAGGTAACATGGTGGTGTTTCCAGAATCTCAGTCACCAACCTTTTGCTTCCAACTTGTCTGGCATCTCAGCACAAAGTTACCATCCTCCACGTGAGTGGAGGCCTCAGTTTCTACAGAACAACTCAAAGATCTGCATCAGATCATCATGTACATCCTGGAGGAGGAACAAGGACTGTTTTATTATCTGAAGTACTGTTTCCTGATCTCTGTTCCTCTGTTTCTGCCTTTCCTCACTTCCCTAATTAGTAACTGCTTGCATCTGCTCTTTGGAATCAGGGAAGACCCAGGAGGCTAAACACTTTTTTTCTTTAAACAAGAAAGTGGCAGGTGGGCCTGGAGGGACTCTTGGACATGGGAGGGCACAGTGAGGTCCTGCTCAGTTTCTTTTTTGTTTTGTTTTGTTTTCTTAATTTAATTCTGAAAGAGAAGCATTGCTTGAATCCCTGGATGAAAGCTCTAAGCCACATGATGGCCAGTGTCTTCACCCAAGGATTTTCCACCTGGGCTCCTGGCTCAGCCTCAGGGGGGTCCTCCCTCCTCCCTGCCGAGCCCCCCATGGGGAGGGTCCTGCCTAGGGTTCACTCTGACCACTACTCAGGTGCAGCTGTGGAGGACACTTCCAAAGCACCAGGCCCCAGCAGGACCTCTCTGTCCCTCACCTTGCTCCCTGCGATGGTGGCTGTTATGTCCACGTGACTGGACCATGGGGGGCCCAGAGGTGAGGTCAGACATGACTCTGGGTGTGTCTGGAGGAGACTGACATCTGAACGGATGGACAGAGTGATCAGATTGACCCTCCAGGGTGAGTGGCTTTATGCGAGCCCTTAAAGGACTGAACAGAACAGAAGGCTGCCCCTCCTTCAGGTAAGAGGCAGCTCCACCCACCTGAGGTCCTTGGAGCTGGGACACTGGTCCTGGTCTCTTCCTGTCCTTAGCCAGGAGCTTCCATTGGCTGTCCTGGGTCTCCTGCCCGTGGACTCGCCCCTATGTCTCGGGCCTTGCCTGCCTCCGAGATCACATGACCTGATTTTGTGTCTTGACTCTCCTCGTAGAAGTTTGTAGACTTCCTCTGGGCTGTGTCCCTCTGAGAACCTGGGTGCACACTCTGTCCAGGCCCTTCTGGAAGGTTCAGAAAGGAGACTCAGCTCACTGTCTACCTACTTATTTCCTTCCAGACACCAGGTCAGAGCAGAGGCTTGTCTCCATCATGAGAAAGGGCCAACACTGGGCAAAAGGACAGTCACAGAGCCTCTTTTGGGACCTTCCTCCTTCTCTCCTGCCTTGTGGGACAGTCTCCTGCCTCTCTTTTTCCCTTGCTTCCTGCTGCCCTCTCCCCACCTTTCAAACAGAAGTTTAAATAAAGCTTCCACTTCCATGACAAGGTGTGTGTTTGCTCTTTTTATGAAGATCGTGAAGTCTTGATCGTAGATCCCACAGCGCTGCTGCTAAGCAATCCTGGGAATGGCTGCACTACGAAGAGTAATTAATACAAGTTTAAATTCCAGCTGTTTGCACAACGTTCTGCAAAAAGAACTCCTCCATCACGGGGCCCAGAAACGCCCTGGGCAGACCTCCAAGGCAGTCTTCTATTTCAGGGACCTTGTATATCAAGGCTGTCGAGGTGCCTTTGGGCACAGGCAGAAATGAGGGGAAATCACGAAAAATAGGTCAATTGGATTGTCCCGAGGCCATGGCACCTTTATGTTTTCTGGTCCCCACTACTTGGTTCAGTATGCTGGAATTGGACCTGACACATCTTTTTACCCAGTATGATTGGGTCTTCATTCTACAGAAAAGGGCAATGCCTTGTGAGAAATTTCTGGAACAGTGAGACCTAACCGGGCACTGTCTCAGCCAAGCAGCCATGGACAAAGGAGGTAGCCACTGGGTTGCGGGTATCCTAGTTCCCCACCCTGGGATTGTCACCCAGTTCCTTTGAACCCCCTCCATCTTGGCATTTGTCTTAGCCTCGAGCAGGTGTTTCGTTGTGGCTGCGAACGTGGCACTGAGCTGGCATCTTTCAAGTGTGCAATTTCTGCAACTGAACTTTGCCTGCAAACTTTACCCAGGAGTGCGCTGACAGCACAGACTGCCCCAGCCACACCGATCCAGCTCAGGGACAGGTGGGCACATAACAGCCTTTTTTAAACTCACACTTTTTAATTGATACATTCTGTCCATTGCAGATGTCCTGTGTGTTTGACATAAGAGTTTGATTAGGTGCAGAGATGAATCCATCTGGGCTGGATAGTAAGCACAAAATCAAGAGGAGGAGGGATTGGATAAAATCTAAGGATCACAAGCGTGCAGTCAAGCCTTCCTCCTTGGCTGAGAGTTTGGAGAGATGGGAGAAAAAATCACCTCACACTGAGCCCCGGGGAGGGTGGTGATGTTTTCCTAATGGGACTAGCGTGACAATACATTCTGTGTGCACAGTATCAAGGCAGAATTCACAAATTATTCAATTCTGGCTGGAGACTTTTGGATTTTGAATGGCCAATTCTTTTTCCTAGATATTTGATTTGGAATGAAAGGCTAATAACAAAATTGAGTACTTAGACTTGGTTTTCTTAGACATTTTTTGTCACATGGGAACTGGACGTCATTGCTGAGCAAGAAAAGTTCCAAGTTCGGGTGTGGGAGCTGAGCTCCTTACTTTTCATATGGTTATTGCATTTTGTCTACTCTGCTAATGTCTATCTTGTTCATTTCTCAATTGCCTGGCTCTGCTTGCCTAATGATGGACGGAGAGTTTACTACAGCACAGAGGAAGGAGGACTGAAAAGAGAGGAACCAGAACAAGGATGGCCAGGACGCCTGCCTGGAGCTGGAGGTGTCGTGAGGCCTCTCCTGGAGGGGCCCTGGCCTGGGAGCCTTCAGCAGCGCGTCGACAATTGTTTAAGTCACGGGAAGAATGAGACATTGCAGGGAGATCACTTCCCCGTGTGTCCATCTTTGCTTATTTACACTAAAAGCAAAACAAACACGACAACCTAGACTTCCCAGCAAAAATACATGAAATGGACCTTAAAATGGATTTTAAAATTAATTCAATTTAAAAAAGATTTCTAGTATTGAATTATTTTTTAAGTGACATTATTCACATATCTGAGACTGGTTTACATCCCTCTACAAGAGAAGTTAAGTCTTAGATATTAGAGTCCTATTTCCCAGTTGTGTAATGGACCACTAAGTACTAAGGAAATGAGTAAGTTTTCACACTCTGATGCTCCTTTGAATTTTGCATGGTTTCAGGTATATTTTCTTGTTTGTATCATGTTTTTGTATCTATTTAATGGAGCTAACACAAAACAGTATCTGTCCTGAAGCCAATGAGATAGAGAATTATACTACGCCATATAAGTGATCAAGTGTCAAACATTTAAAAACTTTTAAAATATAGTTGAAACTTATTTTTTTTTTAAAGTTCTAGTAACACAAAGAAACAAACGATCAGTAGCCATGACTTTTACCTGACTGATGTGACGCTACGTGTACAGTGGGACGCACCCTATGCGAATTTTGAGAGTCTTCATGGAAGGTCACAGAACTGGATTCCCTCTTCATATGTCCAGTCCCTAAGTTTATCTTTATTCCAGGAATCTGGTTTATAATGATGACCACATTAGCAATATTAAGGAAAGCAGGTTGCAAACTCAGTCATGTATTGAGAATTCAAAAATCAAGGGAAAAAATAGATGGTGCTATAGACTAATGTTTATGTCCCTTCAAAGTTCATGTGCTGGAATCCTAACCCCCAGTGTGAGGTGGGGCCTTTGGGGGGGTGCTTAGATCATGAAGGCAGAGCCGTCATGAATGAGACTAGTGCCCATGTAACCGACCTCAGAGGGCTCCCTTTCCCAGTCCACCATATGAGGACAGGAGGGCTGTCACTAGACAGCTTGGGGGAAGTGCTTAGATCATGAAGGTAGAGCCGTCATGAATGAGACTAGTGCCCATGTAACCTACCTCAGAGGGCTCCCTTTCCCAGTCCACCATATGAGGACAGGAGGGCTGTCACTAGACAGCAAATCTGTCAATGCCTTGATCTTGGACTTCCAGCTTCCAGAATCATGAGAAAAAAAAAAATGTTGTTTACAAGTCACAGTCTATGGTATTCTGTTATAGCATCTTGAATGGACTAAGACATACGGAAAATAGTCAAGGTGAGTTTTGTTTTTCTGTTTTTCTCATAACTTGGTGAGTTCATTTCTTCATTAGAACTATGTATTGTAATTTGATTTCCAGGGAAAAGGAAGCTGCCCACTTACACATTAGTCACTTGTTTGGAGGGCTGTGTGTCCCCTAAGAAGAGGTCAGTCCTGGGGTCCCAGACAAAGACCCTGCACTTTATCTGGCCATGCCCACCACTCCACAGTGCATTGTCTGCACAACATGGTGCCAGCTGATTGACAGTGGTCAGCTCAGGCCACTAGCCCTGCCCATCCAAGGACCTCCAGCCTACTGAGGTCCTGTTGTTCTCAGTGAGAGTGTGAGGGAGGAAATGGTAACAGGGAGAAGAAAGTGCTTTAGTTTCCTGGAGAAATGATACAGTCATTCTGCAGACTTTTGCATGGATGTTCTTAGAACTAGAAGAATTGAATAATTGACCCAGGTCAACCTCTAGCTTGGTTCATGCCCATCACTGTGGGATTTCCATCACATGAACTTGGCCTTTGCTAGAGCAGAAAAGACATTGTCCTTCTCATCTGCTGTAGCTTGAGACCACAGCCCCAAAACCAACACCAGGTGTCCCCTGGTGAAGCCTTCGAAAGCTGCAAGTCTCTGCATAAAGTTCTTCTTCCTGGATGATGAAACATAATGGAGATAATGGGATGAAGGCTGTTAAGATGAAGCTCCAAACCCGAGTCATGTGGACAAAGCCCCAGCACGAACCAGCCCAGGCTGGCTTCCTGCCTCCTTACAGGGGGCTCTCCTCCCTCTCCTTGGACTCTCCCACCTTGAGCTCATTCCAGGCTCTCTGTGGAGCCGTGGCCCTCATCTCAGGCCTTGCTCACATATCCCTGTCTTTGGAATCCAGCTTCCCACTTCCTTCTTTGGCTAACAAATTCCCATCCCCAGATCCGAACTCGACTTTCCTCATAGTGGCCCCTCCTCACACCGCATCCGTTGTTCCTTTTGTTTGTTTTCGTAACACCCCAAGTTTCTCTGTTTTGTCATGTGTGACTTATTATGATTACGTTGTCATGTTTGATTACTTGACTTTGTGTCCACATCCCCAACGGGAGCATAAACTCCACGAGGGCAGGTCCTGTCTCTGTCCGGCTCCTCTCACATCCCTGGCAAACAGCATCAGCACAAATGAAAAGTGGTTGATAATGGATGGTAGATGGAGGGGTGGGATTGCAGCGAGCACGGACCAAAGGCAGACAGGCCGGCATCCCATCCAGCACCGCCAGCGCGCCTGCCAGCAGAGGAGAGACTGTTGATAGAATAAAGGTGTAAATGAACAAAAAAAACCTCTCACAGGAGACTGTGAGAGTTTTATTAGAACATTGGGAACAGGAGGAACATGAAAAGAAGTCGAGGTGGCAGCAGCCTGGCATGGTGACTCACCAGGCACATGAAGAACGGAAGGAGAATAATCCAATGTGACCCAAGATTCTGCTTTCAGTCGAGTGAAGAATGAAGCATCATTAAGAGAACAGAAGAATCAGGACGAAGGGCAGAGTCTTGGGGGGAGATTGATGGGGAAGGTTTTAGGTGCAACCCATTTGAGGTTGTGTGACTCCGAGAGCATCCAGCAGGCATCTGGGCGTCCACGTCTGTGGTTTGGGAGAAGAGCTGGTCACTTGGAGGTCCTTCTTATAGAGGGGGTGGCAGAAGGTGGGGGCAGATGAGACCCCAAAGGACTCAATGGGAAGAAGAGAGTCAAAGTCAGGATTGACTCGGGTAGAGGGAAGGGGATGCCTCAGGGACAGAGCGAGGTGTCCCAGAGCCAGGAGAGGCCCAGGGGACAGGATGAGAGGGACCTGTTCTCAGGGACAGGCGGGGGTGTCCCACCATCAACCACTATGGAGAAATGGAAGAAAAATGCCCTTGGTGAATGTGCCTCATTGGAAAATGTAGCAGAGGGCCGGGGATTCCTGGTCGGTCCATTTCAAAACCTCGGGCCAGAAGGTGAGAAGGACGAACCTGTGAGGTAGACCGTGGATTTATACCCTAGGGATGCTCTAAGCAGGCAGCTTAGTGAAGAGTGAGGGTGGACATCAATGTCAGCCATACCCACCGGGGTTACCTGAGATGCCAAGAAGTGAATGGCTCTCTGCTGAGGTGGCAGGAGCATGCACAGTGTGGGATGTCGTCATGGGGAGGGGAAGCTGAGCCACAGTCAAAGGAATGATTCCAAAGGACGGGAGAAGGCACCAAAGGCGCAGGGGGGTGGGTTAGGCTCTCCCTGGAGCAGGGTCATACATCACCCCAGAAGCCAGCAGTTACAATTGCAATGAGCAAGGTTAGGTTTCTCCCGCAGGACTGTGAGCTCCCTGAGGATCATGACCCCCAAAGCCCCATCAGGAAACCATGATAGTCAACCTCAGACTCCAACACAGTAAAATAAAGGGTAAGAACAAAAGGGAGGTCCTGGGCCATCATGGAGGCTAAGACTGTTTCAAATCCATCCTCTCATCTCATGGTCACTAGACCTCCTCTGGAAAGTGGAGAAGAGATTTCTAGGTCCACTTCTTTTGTTCATAGTATTTTGCAAAGAAGATGGAAAATGCAAGGTTGTGTCCAGAGAGAGGGATTCCAGTTCTCAGGGTTTCAGAGGCTAAGCCATTCCAGCTGACATCCAGGTTGGTTGAAGGAATCGTACGGTGGGTGTTCCCATGACCTGGTGTGGATGCCCGGGGTGGGTACTCACTGATGCAGGAGGAGAGCAGGGATGGAGAGAGGCTCTTCTTTCTGCTTGGGTCCTTCCTTGAGGGGAGGGAAAGTAAGTTTCCCTGAAGCAACACAGTTGGCATAGCTAATCCTTAGTGCTGTGATCCACCCAACCTCCAGGCACTAGAGACCCCGGGAGAAATGAGTGGTGGGAAGGCAGAGTGATGAATGGCAGGATCCTGCATGAGGATGGAAGCCCAGACTGCCCAGGAGGAGGCCCTGGAGAACTTGAGGAGGTTCTGGGATTCACGACACATGGTCAGCACAATCGGGACTGGACAGAGGAAGGGATGTGTTAGGTAGAAGCGAAGGATGAGCCAGGGTTGGGTTTTGACCTGGGGCCTGAGAACAACCCAGGTCTCCACGCCAATTGACTTTTTTTTTTTAACATCTTTATTGGTGTATAATTGCTTTAAAATGGTGTGTTAGTTTCTGCTTTATAACAAAGTGAATCAGTCATACATATACATATGTTCCAATATCTCTTCCCTCTTGCATCTCTCTCCCTCCCACCCTCCCTATCCCACCCCTCTAGGTGGTCACAAAGCACCAAGCTGATCTCCCTGTGCCATGCGGCTGCTTCCCACTAGCTATCCACCCTATG
>NC_041221.1:18581571-18585406 GCF_002837175.3 Physeter macrocephalus | reverse complement strand
TGTTTTTCTCATAACTTGGTGAGTTCATTTCTTCATTAGAACTATGTATTGTAATTTGATTTCCAGGGAAAAGGAAGCTGCCAACTTACACATTAGTCACTTGTTTGGAGGGCTGTGTGGCCCCTAAGAAGAGGTCAGTCCTGGGGTCCCAGACAAAGACCCTGCACTTTATCTGGCCATGCCCACCACTCCACAGTGCATTGTCTGCACAACATGGTGCCAGCTGATTGACAGTGGTCAGCTCAGGCCACTAGCCCTGCCCATCCAAGGACCTCCAGCCTACTGAGGTCCTGTTGTCCTCAGTGAGAGTGTGAGGGAGGAAATGGTAACAGGGAGAAGAAAGTGCTTTAGTTTCCTGGAGAAATGATACAGTCATTCTGCAGACTTTTGCATGGATGTTCTTAGAACTAGAAGAATTGAATAATTGACCCAGGTCAACCTCTAGCTTGGTTCATGCCCATCACTGTGGGATTTCCATCACATGAACTTGGCCTTTGCTAGAGCAGAAAAGACATTGTCCTTCTCATCTGCTGTAGCTTGAGACCACAGCCCCAAAACCAACACCAGGTGTCCCCTGGTGAAGCCTTCGAAAGCTGCAAGTCTCTGCATAAAGTTCTTCTTCCTGGATGATGAAACATAATGGAGATAATGGGATGAAGGCTGTTAAGATGAAGCTCCAAACCCGAGTCATGTGGACAAAGCCCCAGCACGAACCAGCCCAGGCTGGCTTCCTGCCTCCTTACAGGGGGCTCTCCTCCCTCTCCTTGGACTCTCCCACCTTGAGCTCATTCCAGGCTCTCTGTGGAGCCGTGGCCCTCATCTCAGGCCTTGCTCACATATCCCTGTCTTTGGAATCCAGCTTCCCACTTCCTTCTTTGGCTAACAAATTCCCATCCCCAGATCCGAACTCAACTTTCCTCGTAGTGCCCCCTCCTCACACCGCATCCGTTGTTCCTTTTGTTTGTTTTCGTAACACCCCAAGTTTCTCTGTTTTGTCATGTGTGACTTATTATGATTACGTTGTCATGTTTGATTACTTGACTTTGTGTCCACATCCCCAACGGGAGCATAAACTCCACGAGGGCAGGTCCTGTCTCTGTCCGGCTCCTCTCACATCCCTGGCAAACAGCATCAGCACAAATGAAAAGTGGTTGATAATGGATGGTAGATGGAGGGGTGGGATTGCAGCGAGCACGGACCAAAGGCAGACAGGCCGGCATCCCATCCAGCACCGCCAGTGCACCTGCCAGCAGAAGAGAGACTGTTGATAGAATAAAGGTGTAAATGAACAAAAAAAACCTCTCACAGGAGATTGTGAGAGTTTTATTAGAACATTGGGAACAGGAGGAACATGAAAAGAAGTCGAGGTGGCAGCAGCCTGGCATGGTGACTCACCAGGCACATGAAGAACGGGAACTCGACTTTCCTCATAGTGGCCCCTCCTCACACCGCATCCGTTGTTCCTTTTGTTTGTTTTCGTAACACCCCAAGTTTCTCTGTTTTGTCATGTGTGACTTATTATGATTACGTTGTCATGTTTGATTACTTGACTTTGTGTCCACATCCCCAACGGGAGCATAAACTCCACGAGGGCAGGTCCTGTCTCTGTCCGGCTCCTCTCACATCCCTGGCAAACAGCATCAGCACAAATGAAAAGTGGTTGATAATGGATGGTAGATGGAGGGGTGGGATTGCAGCGAGCACGGACCAAAGGCAGACAGGCCGGCATCCCATCCAGCACCGCCAGCGCGCCTGCCAGCAGAGGAGAGACTGTTGATAGAATAAAGGTGTAAATGAACAAAAAAAACCTCTCACAGGAGACTGTGAGAGTTTTATTAGAACATTGGGAACAGGAGGAACATGGAAAGAAGTCGAGGTGGCAGCAGCCTGGCATGGTGACTCACCAGGCACATGAAGAACGGAAGGAGAATAATCCAATGTGACCCAAGATTCTGCTTTCAGTCGAGTGAAGAATGAAGCATCATTAAGAGAACAGAAGAATCAGGACGAAGGGCAGAGTCTTGGGGGGAGATTGATGGGGAAGGTTTTAGGTGCAATCCATTTGAGGTTGTGTGACTCCGAGAGCATCCAGCAGGCATCTGGGCGTCCACGTCTGTGGTTTGGGAGAAGAGCTGGTCACTTGGAGGTCCTTCTTATAGAGGGGGTGGCAGAAGGCGGGGGCAGATGAGACCCCAAAGGACTCAATGGGAAGAAGAGAGTCAAAGTCAGGATTGACTCGGGTGGAGGGAAGGGGATGCCTCAGGGACAGAGCGAGGTGTCCCAGAGCCAGGAGAGGCCCAGGGGACAGGATGAGAGGGACCTGTTCTCAGGGACAGGCGGGGGTGTCCCACCATCAACCACTATGGAGAAATGGAAGAAAAATGCCCTTGGTGAATGTGCCTCATTGGAAAATGTAGCAGAGGGCCGGGGATTCCTGGTCGGTCCATTTCAAAACCTCGGGCCAGAAGGTGAGAAGGACGAACCTGTGAGGTAGACCGTGGATTTATACCCTAGGGATGCTCTAAGCAGGCAGCTTAGTGAAGAGTGAGGGTGGACATCAATGTCAGCCATACCCACCGGGGTTACCTGAGATGCCAAGAAGTGAATGGCTCTCTGCTGAGGTGGCAGGAGCATGCACAGTGTGGGATGTCGTCATGGGGAGGGGAAGCTGAGCCACAGTCAAAGGAATGATTCCGAAGGACGGGAGAAGGCACCAAAGGCGCAGGGGGGTGGGTTAGGCTCTCCCTGGAGCAGGGTCATACATCACCCCAGAAGCCAGCAGTTACAATTGCAATGAGCAAGGTTAGGTTTCTCCCGCAGGACTGTGAGCTCCCTGAGGATCATGACCCCCAAAGCCCCATCAGGAAACCATGATAGTCAACCTCAGACTCCAACACAGTAAAATAAAGGGTAAGAACAAAAGGGAGGTCCTGGGCCATCATGGAGGCTAAGACTGTTTCAAATCCATCCTCTCATCTCATGGTCACTAGACCTCCTCTGGAAAGTGGAGAAGAGATTTCTAGGTCCACTTCTTTTGTTCATAGTATTTTGCAAAGAAGATGGAAAAATGCAAGGTTGTGTCCAGAGAGAGGGATTCCAGTTCTCAGGGTTTCAGAGGTTAAGCCATTCCAGCTGACATCCAGGTTGGTTGAAGGAATCGTACGGTGGGTGTTCCCATGACCTGGTGTGGATGCCTGGGGTGGGTACTCACTGATGCAGGAGGAGAGCAGGGATGGAGAGAGGCTCTTCTTTCTGCTTGGGTCCTTCCTTGAGGGGAGGGAAAGTAAGTTTCCCTGAAGCAACACAGTTGGCATAGCTAATCCTTAGTGCTGTGATCCACCCAACCTCCAGGCACTAGAGACCCCGGGAGAAATGAGTGGTGGGAAGGCAGAGTGATGAATGGCAGGATCCTGCATGAGGATGGAAGCCCAGACTGCCCAGGAGGAGGCCCTGGAGAACTTGAGGAGGTTCTGGGATTCACGACACATGGTCAGCACAATCGGGACTGGACAGAGGAAGGGATGTGTTAGGTAGAAGCGAAGGATGAGCCAGGGTTGGGTTTTGACCTGGGGCCTGAGAACAACCCAGGTCTCCACGCCAATTGACTTTTTTTTTTTAACATCTTTATTGGTGTATAATTGCTTTAAAATGGTGTGTTAGTTTCTGCTTTATAACAAAGTGAATCAGTCATACATATACATATGTTCCAATATCTCTTCCCTCTTGCATCTCTCTCCCTCCCACCCTCCCTATCCCACCCCTCTAGGTGGTCACAAAGCACCAAGCTGATCTCCCTGTGCCATGCGGCTGCTTCCCACTAGCTATCCACCCTATG
>NC_041221.1:18576763-18577047 GCF_002837175.3 Physeter macrocephalus | reverse complement strand
GTTGTTCATCGTTGCTTGTTTCCTCTTTAGTTTTTCTAGGTCCTTGTTAAATGTTTCTTGCATTTTCTCTATTCTATTTCCAAAATTTTGGATCATCTTTATTATCATTATTCTGAATTCTTTTTCAGGTAGGCTGCCTATTTCCTCTTCATTTGTTAGGTCTGGTGGGTTTTTACCTTGCTCCTTCATCTGCTGTGTGTTTTTCTGTCTTCTTATTTTGCTTACCTTACTGTGTTTGGGTTCTCCATTTTGCAGGCTGCAGGTTCGTAGTTCCCGTTGGTTTT
>NC_041221.1:18575587-18576341 GCF_002837175.3 Physeter macrocephalus | reverse complement strand
GAAGGAAGGAAGGAAGGAAGGAGGGAAGGAAGGAAGGAAGGAAGAAAGAAGGAAAGAAAGAAAGAAAGAAGATAAAATAAAATAAAGTAAGATAAAATAAAATAAAATTATTAAAATAAAAAATAATTATTATGAAAAATTTAAAAAAAATAAAAAAAGAACAGACGGACAGAATCCTAGGACAAATGGTGAAAGAAAGCTTTACAGACAAAATCTCACACAGAAGCATACACATACACACTTACTAAAAGAGGAAAAGGGGAAAAAGTATATCTTGCTCCCAAAGTCTACCTCCTCATTTTGGGATGATTCGTTGTCTATTCAGGTATCCACAGATGCAGGTACATCAAGTTGATTGTGGAGCTTTAATCCGCTGCTCCTGAGGCTGCTGGGAGAGATTTCCCTTTCTCTTCTTTGTTCACACAGCTCCTGGGGTTCAGCTTTGGATTTGGCCCTGCCTCTGTGTGTAGGTTCCCAGAGGGCGTCTGTTCCTGCTCAGACAAGATGGGGTTGAAGGAGCAGCTGATGCGGGGGCTCCGGCTCACTCAGGCCGGGGGGAGGGAGGGGTATGGAGGCGGGGCGAGCCTGTGGCGGCAGAGGCCAGCGTCACGTTGCACCAGCCTGAGGCGCGCCGTGTGTTCTCCCGGTGAAGTTGTCCCTGGATCCCGGGACCCTGGCAGTGGCGGGCTGCACAGGCTCCCGGGAGGGGAGGTGTGGAGAGTGACCTGTGCTCGCACACAGGCTTCTTGGTGGC